>NC_069509.1:62618968-62918968 GCF_027579735.1 Bombina bombina
GTGACAATTTTACTTGCAACGCTTAGTTAACATAACTTGTGATTAACCTCTAGCAAGACCACCATCTTCAAACATTTTCAAGACCTGATGACCCGTATAGTTTCTGATGTATGGTGGGTCCATCTAGATGAGGTCTGAAGGGTGGTGAGTTAGCATCCCATATCCCTTTAAGTAGTGAAGGTATGCAGGTATATATTAACAAATATATAGCGAAACGTATATATATATATATATATATATATATATATATATATATATATATATCATACACACACGTATATGTGCCCAGTGAACTGAAAATCAGATTTTATATGTCATCTACTCTTAAATATTTATTGTTATGCATCTTGCAGAACACAAAATATATTTGTCTCTGTGCAAAAGGATTTGCATCTGAGTAGCAAAAGAAAAGTGCAGTTCATTTTTCAAAAAGTATGAAAAATAATATTCAGCAAAATAAAATTTAAAAGGATCAGATCAAATCAAAAAATCATAAAAAAAATGAGGTGCATATTGCAATTTTGGATTCAGTCTTTTGGCACCTTGAAATTATCTTTTTCTTTGCGAATTGAAGCCATTGTAGAAATGGGATTATCTTCTCCAGCATGTCGCTGCACAGCCTTCTCCCTGTCATTAAAGAGATACAAGTTACGTACATAGCACAGACTGACAATACCAAACAGCCTAATCTCATGGTTTACTGCCTTCTGATTTAAAGGGACAGTCTACTTGAAAAGTGTTATTGTTCAACCCCTTTGCTATCAGGAACACATTTTTTTAGCATTTTTGCTATCACCCCATTTAAACAGAAATAGAGCCTTGATTTTTTTTACCTATCAAAACTATATATTTTATTAAAGCAGACAACCCAAGCTATTGAGCTAGACCCATTTTGGTATATTTCATGCCACCATTTTGCCACCAAATGTAATCATATAAAATAATTGTTAAACTATTCTGGGATCTTATTTGTTTAGAAATAGCAGACATGCATGGCCGCTAATTGCAGCTGCACACCACACGCCTGAAATTCCTGGCAGTGAAGGTGTTAATCAGTTAGCTTGTAAGGTTAATATTTGCTCTAGTGTAGGGATTACCCTCCCCCTGACACCTCCCACCCCCTGATCACCAAGTTGTAACAGCAGTCTGGTGTGTAAGCAAACAAGTGAAGAAGGAGGGTTACCAACAGAAGTGTGTCACATTGCAATTATTTAGCTACTAGTTGGTAAGCCTGTCCAGAGGGCAGTCTATGTATTGTAAATACAACCCCCCAAAGCTATGAAAAATAAAAAATAGAAATACAGAAAAAAATAAACAAAGCTATCAAAAATAATAAAATTAAACCTAACCCCTATAAAAATAACCCCCCCCCAATAAAAACACCCCCTAATCTAATGCTAAACTACCAATAGCCCATAAAAAGGGCTTTTTGTAGGGCATGGCCCTAAGTTAAACAGCTCTTTTACATTAAAAATAAACAAAGTCCCGCCTAACAGGAAAATCCCCCACCCATCAAACCCCCCAAAATAAAAAAAAATAACACTAATAAACCTAATCTACCCATTGCCCTGAAAAGGGCATTTGTATGGGCATTGCCCTTAAAAGTGCATTCAGCTCTTTTTAACTGCCCTTAAAAGGGCATTCAGCTCTTTTGAGATTTGCCCAAAAAAAAAACCCAATCTAAAAAAACAACCCCCCCCCCAAAAAAAAATTAAAAAAAACCTAACACTAAAGCCCCAAATAGGTACTTTACGGTTTCCGAAGTCCAGCGGAGAAGGTCTTCTTCCAGGCGGATCCATCATCTTCATCCACAGTGAAGGCGGTGCGGAGCGGAGGTCCGGAGAGAGGTTTTCCCAGATGTGGCGATCCTCTGCGGCGGCCGTCCTCAGCAGCATGGAGGCTCCTCTTCATCCGATGTTCAAGGTATACTGAATATTGAATGCAAGGTACCGCAATCAATTTGGGGTACCTTGCATTCCTATTTGCTGAATTTTTCAAATCGAATAAGCCAATAAGATTTCAGTAGCTCTCATTCTATTGGCTGCTGAATTTTCAAAACAGCCAATAGAATGAGAGCTACTGAAATCCTATTGGCTGTTCAAATCAGCCAATAAGATTTCAGTAGCTCTCATCCTATTGGCTGATTTTGAAAATTTCAGCCAATAGGAATTGAAGGTACCCTAATAAATATGGGGTACCTTGAATTCTTTCTTCAGTGTGTGGAGGAAGATCGCATGAAGAGGAACCTCTACGCCTTCGCCAAGGAGCGCCACTTCTGGGAAGACCACTCCGGAACTCCGCTCCGCGCTGCTTTCACTGTGGATGAATATGATGGACCCGTCTGGAAGAAGACCTCCGCCGGACTTCTGAAACCATGAGTAACTATTTGGGGCTTTAGTGTTAGTTTTTTTTTTTTTTTATTATTTGGGGGGTTTGTTTTTTTAGATTAGGTTTTTTTGGGGGCAAATCTCAAAAGAGCTGAATGCCCTTTTAAGGGCAGTGAAAAAGAGCTGAATGCCCTTTTAAGGGCAATACCCATACAAATGCCCTTTTCAGGGCAATGGGTAGATTAGGTTTATTAGTGTAAGGTTTTTTTTTATTTTGGGGGGTTTGGTGGGTGGGGGATTTTACTGTTAGGGGGGACTTTGTTTATTTTTAAGGTAAAAGAGCTGTTTAACTTAGGGCAATGCCCTACAAAAAGCCCTTTTAAGGGCTATTGGCAGTTTAGCATTAGATTAAGGGGTGTTTTTATTTTGGGGGGGCTTTTTTATTTTCATAGGGATTAGGTTTAATTATTTTATTTTGGATAATGTGTTTATTATTTTTTGTAATGTTAGCCTTTTTTATTTTTTGTAATTAGATTAATCTAATGTAATTTTTTTTATATTTTTATTGTAATGTAGTTTATTTTTTATTGTAATTAAGGGGTTAATTTAGGGGGAGTTAGGTTAGGGGGCTTAGTCATTAAATTAGTTTTTTGCATTGTGGGGGTTGGCGGTGTAGGAGTTAATAGGTAAATTAGGTTTAATGCATTGTGGGAGGATTGGCGGTTTAGGGGTTAATAGATGTATTAGGTAGTTTGTGATGTTGGGGTTTACGGATTTAGGGATTAATAATTTTATTAGGTAGTTGTTGTTTTTTTTCTTAATACTTATTGCGGCAGTTAGGTGTTTTTTCATACTTATTGCGGGCAATTTTTTTTTTTGTAATGCTCCGTTTGCCTTCGCTGCATCCCAGTGGATTCCGAAAGTGGCAGGGTGGTGAAAGAATCCACCTTCTTTTCACCACCCTGCCATTTTCGGGAATCCACCTGGATGCAGCTTCGTTCGTCTCGCGCTGCCAACATTCCTTTGAGGATGCGTGCGCAACTGCCGACGGCGACGGACATTACAAACGCAATTATAGTATAGATAAGTTGGAGTTGTAACAGCAGTCTGGTGTGTAAGCAAACACGTCATGTTTGACATTCTTTGCTCAGTTAGTAAACTGGGGTTATATCTCTGTAGAAATATTAAAGGGACAGTAAACTCCAAAATTGTTATTGTTTAAAAAGATAGATAATGTCTTTAATACCCATTCCCCAGCTTTGCACAACCAACATTGCTATATTAAAGGGACAGTATACACTCATTTTCATATAACTGCATTTAATAGACACTACTATAAAGAATAAGATGCACAGATACTGATATAAAAATCCAGTATAAAACTGTTTAAAAACTTACTTAGAAGTTCTTAATTTACCTCTGTTGAAAAGGCAGTTGGAAAGCCCACTGCAAGTGGGAAATAAGACCCCCCCCTCCCCCATCTTTTGCATATGAAAAGACCCTTTACACAAACAGGAGCAAGCTGGAGTAGGTAGCTGACGGTATTCAAATAAAACTTTGGGGCTTGGTTAGGAGTCTGAAAATCAGAGCAATGTTATTGAAAAATAAGCAAAACTATACATTTAAAAAAAACAAAAAAACTTTATGAGCTATATAAATAGATCATCTACAAAACATTTATGCAAAGAAAAATGAGTGTATAATGTCCCTTTAATATACTTTATAACATTTAAACCTCTAAATGTCTGCATGTTTCTAAGCTACTACAGACAGCCTCTTATCACATGCTTTTTTATTAGCTTTTCACAACAAGGGCGTGCTAGTTGATGTGAGCTATATAGATAACATTGTGCTCACGCCCGTGGCTTGTGGCAGACACTGCAATAATTGGATGCAATGCAAGTCAATAGATAATAAATAGTCATGTGATCAGTGGGCTGTCAGATACAAGGTAATCACAGAGGTAAAAAGTGTATTAATATAACAAAACTGGGGGACGGGTAATAAAGGGATTATCTATCTTTAAAACAAAAACATCTTTTGAGTTGACTGTCCCTTTCAACAATAAATACATAGTGATGTATGCAAACCAACTATTAGTCTTAGAATAATATGTAGTTGTACTTTTTACAATTATCATTTTTGTTTAAATATTGAAAATATAAGTGTAAAGTGTTTAATTTCTATAAAGTACTGTAGTTTCTATAAAATAATGGGCGCCACCTTGTTTGAACTTTTGTATTTATCTCTGTTTGTGGAAGCAAGACTTTGTGGAAACCTTTTCAGAATATCCTAAATTCCACACAGAATTTTTTTGACAATCACTTTTAATTGCCTGTCTTTTGTCTGTGACTAATTGTCATCATCAGGAAAGATAGATAAGGGGAAAACTTAAGTTCAAACATGGTTGCACTGCTTATTTTATAGAGACTTTAGAAAACTAACAATTTTTATATATAAAATAAAGTATATTAAGATTGTTTTTAATGGCACAAAATTAAACATTTTATTATACAATCTCATACTGTTTAATATCCCTTTTAAGAAAGGTGCCGCCAGTAACACTTACCTCACTCTCATAAAGGGGTTATAAGTAAATTCTTCTGCAATAGTGGAAGGTATAGTGGGTTCTCCCTTATTGTACGTATCCTGAAAAACAAAGTCTTATTATAGGTTTGTCCGTCAGCAAATAAATGGTTTTAGCGCAAAGCAGACAGACTGACTACATAGCGTAACAAGAACAAAGGAAAATCAAAATAAACCATGAGCAGTAAAATTATTGTCCTTTTATATAGACATAATTATTGTGAGGAAAAATTCTTGAAGTGGACACAGAAGCGATAATTAAAGGGACACTGAACCCAAATTTTTTCTTTCGTGATTCAGATAGAGCATGAAATGTTAAGCAACTTTCTAATTTACTCCTATTATCAAATTTTCTTCATTCTCTTGGTATGTTTATTTGAAAAGCAAGAATGTAAGTTTAGATGCCGGCCCATTTTTGGTGAACAACCTGGGTTGTCCTTGCTGATTGGACAGCACCAATAAATAAGTGCTGTCAATGGTCTGAACCAAAAATTTGCTTGCTCATTAGCTTAGATGCCTTCCTTTTCAAATAAAGATAGCAAGAGAACGAAGAAAAATTGATAATAGGAGTAAATTAGAAAGTTGCTTAAATTTGCATGCTCTATCTGAATCATGAAAGAAAAAAATTGGGTTTAGTCTCCCTTTAAACATTAATGATTCACAACGAACGTATAATTAAAAAAAAAAATTTTTTCGGGTACCTCTGTTATACAATTTACCCTTTCTTTTTGTATCCTTTGTTAAATTTTAATTTTTAAAAGTATATGGGAGTGGCGGCTACAATAATGGGATTCATTTATCAATGTGCGGGTGGACAATTAAAAGACTATTAAATGGAGTAGAATTGCATAATCAACACAAGCATAATAAAACAGAGAATACAAAAGCACTCAGTCTAAATTTGATCTAGACTCAGTCTAGATTTTTTCTGACAAATTTCAAAGTTAGTTCCATTTTCCTTCCTCCTGTATCACATGACGACCGTCAGCCAATCACAAAAAGTGTGTATGTATACACTCTGAACTCTTGCACATGCTCAGTAGGTGCTGGTGCCTCAAAGTGTGAATATAAAAATATTGTGCACATTTTGATAATGGAAGTGACTTAAAAAGTTCTTTGAAATTATGTGCTCTATCTGAATCAAGAAAGTTTAATCTCGATTTTAGTGTCCCTTTAACCTGTCTGGCCGTATCGTGGCTAGCAGGCAGTAACGTGTGCAATGCCACCAATCACAAATATAAAAACAAAGATATATAAAAGAACTATTACCTTAGCCCAAGACAGCTTCTGTTTTATAGCACTGTTGTCTGGTTCAACATGGCGAGCAAACTTCAAGTTGTTGATTGTGTATTCATGGCCACAGTAGACTCGCTTTGTGAAAAAAACTAGATATTACTAATAATGATGTTATTGTATGCAACAGCCTATAGTCTGAAAAAAATACAGCAAGTGTAGGGGTTTGTTTAGTCGATGGAGGTCTCCATTTGTGTAGTGGCAAATTAAAAACAAATAATACATTTTTTTAGAAAGCTTGTATTGTGCTTCATACAATGCAAATAAAAATAGCATTACTTTGGATTTACCGAAAAAGTTATGTTAATGAAATATTTTGGAAGTCTAAATATTGAAAGCTTACTATAAAAATGGCGTGCAACACATAAGCGTTACTGAAACAGTAAGCCATGAATGTTGTATGGTATCAATTAGAAACTCAGCGCCCCTTAAAGGGACATGATACCCAAATGATGAAGCACTTGAAAGTGATGCAGCATAGCTGTAAAAAGCTGACTCGAAAATATCACATGAGCGTCTCTATGTAAAAAATGAAGATATTTACCTTAAAATGTCCTATGTATTCACAACCCACTGTAAAGAGACTTTAGTCCCAGGACTTGCTAGGGAGTGTGCATCTGTTATGTGCAGGCACAGTCATGTTATTTTCCTATTCAGTTTAGGGAAGTTTACTGTGAAATCTCATGAGGTCACAGCAAAGAAATGTAGGACCTCAGCACTGCTGATTGGCTACTGTGTTTTTTTCTTCTTCAACTTGCAACGTTACAGCAGCTCCCACTGTTCACTGAACACTCACTCTGGTGAGCTGAAGACATTTGGAGGTAAAATATCTTCCCTTTTCTACATAGAGATGCTCAGGTGATATTTTCCTGTCAGCTTTTTACAGCTATACTGCATCGGTTTCAAGTGATTTAGCATATGAGTATTATGTCCCTTTAACAAAAAAACAAGTGGCATTTAACCCTTTCTCTAATCTCGGATTTCCCAAATCTTGCATATAATGAACATAGAAGCGCCAACAGAACGACTTGTGTTTTTGCTACCACAACTGGCCAATATAATAAAACTACTAATATGTTTCACAAATTCTATAGGGTCAATTTATATTATACTCAAGTTTTTTCTTCATGAATGTACTTTGATTTTCTTTATAAAGTTATATATTTTTGACTTTGAAAACATTAGTGGTTTTATTATATTTGCCAGTAGTGATACAAAAAACACAAGTCGTTTGCCTCTTTTAGCTTTTCCTTGTTCAAAATATATTACACCGTTATATTGTCTCCTTATTTAATGCATTTTGTCTCTCTCTCTCTGGCATCTCAGCAGTTAATTCTAACCTAAAGGGACATAATGGTAAAATAAAATGTGCAGGAATGTAATTTTATTTTAGATAAAGACAAGTTTGCAATATACTTGTATTAAAACAAATGCTTCTAGTAAAAACTATTCACGTTTCAGCAGCATACTTACATATGCTGCAAAGCTTAGTGCACCAGCATTAACATATAAAGCCTTCTCAGCAAGGCCTAGTTTCCATTGAGGTGGTAAAGTTTGGAAACTAGTGGTAACATAAAAATTCTCCACAGTCTTGAATGGAGATAAATGTTTTTATCACTAGTTTTCAGGACTTACCACATTCAATGGAAACTATGCCCAAGTCAGCAATGCCTTATATGGTAGACATTAACTAATCACTAACACAATGTACGCCAATGCTTGCATTCTGAGCAGGTGCAGTATTTATGAGAGCACACGTGCATGTGCAGTATATGTACATAGTTCCCTGAAACAGTGATAACATTTTAATAGAAACATTTTTGCTAGTTTATGTGTATTACGAAAAATGCGGATATTCAAAACCAAAAACATTTAAACTATGATGCCGTTTAATATATGTAAAACAGAGAGGTGACATAACAGCTGTGTCATTTTAAATGCAACAAAAGAACGCAAGCACTTGCAGCTGTAATACATTATTATACTGTGTTCTGAAAATACAAAGAACATTTGTAACAAATTTACCGTTTCTGGGGGAAGACGACCCAATATTTCAATCAAAGCACTGTACATTTCATCAGCTGTCCCTTCAAAGAATTTGCCGCACCCTGCAACAAACAGGGTGTCACCTGTAAGGGGGATGAACAGTAAAATAACTGCATGTTTGCCATTATTTTATTATTCTTTGCAAATGTACAATAATGGGACATGGTAACAGGTACATAAAATGAAACAATATGACAGTCCACAGTGCTCCAAAACATGTTGGATGTATTTCCCGGCACTAGGAAGAGGCCAAGAACCCACATAAGAGTTTAAATTCCCTTCCACCTCCCGTCTCTCCTCAGTTTAACGCATAGCCGAGCAGAGAATAGGAAACAGATAGATAGGAAAGACAAAAGAGGGGTCTATAGAGGTGCAAATTAGAGCTGGCTCCCAAAAATAGAGAAGGGCAGGGCCTATATACTTTGATCATTCCTAAAGAAAATAATTTATCAGGTAAGCATAAATTTTGTTTTCTTTCTAATGACACAGTGAGTCCACGGATCATCTAATTACTATTGGGAATATCACTCCTGCCCAGCAGGAGGAGGCGAAGAGCACCCAGCAAAGCTGTTAAATATCACCTCCTTTCCCTCCAACCCCAGTCATTCTCTTTGCCTACGTTAGAGTAAGGATTTAGTAAAGTTAGGTGTCTGGAAAGATTCTTCAATCAAGATTTTATTATTTTATTTGCATAAATTTTGTTTTCTTTCATACAATGATGATAGTCCATAGTGCTCCATAAAAGGAGGAGTTAATACTCAAGCAGATTGTCCATGTTACAGAATGGGTGGGACACACTGCGGCCTGAAGGACTTTCCTGCCATAAGCTGCTTGCGAATAAGCAAAAACATCAAATCTGTAAAATCTTGAAAAGGTATTAAGGAGAAGACCCATGTTGCAGCTTTGCAAATCTGCTCCAAGGATGCATCATTTTTTAAAAAAAGATGTTGCAACCCATCTTGTAGAATGAGCTGTTATACGCTTAAAAAATAAAAATATATAAAAAATCAGTGCGTCAAAATACCTGTGAAAAAAATGTATATAAACATATAGTGCATAAAAATAGTTATAATATAAATAACCTATAAATAAATAGATTACTAATATAAAATAGTTACAAGTGTGGTCAAAAACCAAACCAAACCACACCACTGTAGGTAAGTGATGGGAATGAAAATGGACAGTTCAACTAGTCCAAAATCCAAATCCTGAATTACTTCTGCAGTGTTATACGCTTAGGAGGCGACTTTCTTTCAAGAGAACAAATAAAGCAGAAATTTGACCTTTTAGAGAGCTAGCAGACACAAAGCCTTGTAAACGCCATCTTGTAAAAACTGAAGAATTCTAAGAAAGCCCTCTGGAAGAGCGCCATTTAAAGTATGCCCTCCACATTTTGTGATAATTTTTTCTGGGTAACAGGTTTTCTGGCTTGAATCAGAGTGTCAATAACTGAATCAGAGAAACCTCTATGTTTTAACACACACTGTTAAACTTAGAGATTTTAAATCCTGATGGAAAAGAGGCCCTTGAGACAATAGATGTCTTGGAGGAAGAAGCCATTGGGGAGATGAGGACATCTGCAGTAGATCCACATACCATGTCCTGTGGAGCCAGACTAGAACCGTCAAGATTACAGAAGATGACTCCTGTTTGGTTTGAGCAATTACTCTTGGAAGAAGGACAAGTGGAGGAAACAGGTATGCTAGATGAAAATTCCAAGGACACACCAAGGCATCTATATCATTTGAGACTTTGGATCTCTTGATCGTGCACAATTCAGTGAAAGTTTGTGATTTAAATGGGAGTCCATCAGATCTATGTCTAGTAGACCCCATTTGATCACTAATTGATCGAAGATGTCCCGATGGAGAGACCACTCTCCTGGATGGACCAATTGGCGACTGAAGTCATCTGCTTTTACAGTTATTTACACCTGGTATGTGTACTGCTGATAGGGAGCATTGATTCTTCTAAGACAGAATCTGAGACACTTTCTGCATAGCCAGTGGACTGCGGATACCCCCGTGATGATTTATGTAGGCCATCACCGTGCTATTGTCCGACTGGAACCGGATAAGCTTTTCCTCTTTTAAAAGGGGCCAGGATTGAAGAGCCCAAAGAATATAATAGAACAAAAACTGAGAAAAGATGGGAGGGAATTTAAGCTCTTGTGTGGGTTTTTGGCCTCCCCCTATTAGTGGGAAATATATCCCACATATTATGGAGCACTATCGACTATCATCAGTATACGAAAGAAAATAAAAAGACTTTTGTGTCAACAACCCAATGAGATCAACCTCAGCTTCCAGGGTGCAGAAAAAAAATCCAAAAATTTGATTGAAAGTAAAAGAAGAATAACATAGTAGAATCCTGTTTAGCATTTTACAGCTGTGTCTGATTGATAAAGTAGTTTCAGTCACATAGTAAAATGCTTGTGTGTGTGCGCATCTGAATGTATATTGTGTGTATGTGTATTGCAAGTGTATGTGTGTGTGACTGTGTATTGAGTGTGTGTTTTGTGTGTATGTACAAATTGTGCGTATATGTGTGTGTGAATGTATATTGAGCCTGTGTATTGTGTGTATGTGCATTTGTATGTGTGTGTATTGCAAGTGCATGTGAATGTATATTGCGTGTATGTGTGTTTTGTGTGTGTGTATTATTGCAAGTGTAGGTGCGCGTGTGAATGTATATTTCGTGTGTATTGTGTGTATGTTTATTGCTTGTGTGTGTGTGCGTATTATGCGTGTGTATATGTGTGTGTATTGCAAGTATGTGTATTGTGTGTATGTTTATTGCTTGTGTGTGTGTGCGTATTATGCGTGTGTATATGTGTGTGTATTATTGCAAGTGTGTGTGCGCGTGTGAATGTATATTGCGTGTGAATTGTGTGTATGTTTATTGCTTGTGTGTGTGCGCGTATTATGCGTGTGTATATGCGTGTGTATTGCAAGTGCATGTGAATGTATATTGCGTGTATGTGTGTGTGTATTATTGCAAGTGTGTGTGCGCGTGTCAATGTATATTGCGTGTGTATTGTGGGTATTTTTATTGCTTGTGTGTGTGTGCGTATTATGTGTGTGAATTGTGCGTGTGATGCAGAATACTGCCATCTTGTATGTGTACAGTCCTTGGCTGCTAGAACAAAGTATATAAATATCCAAAGCAGAAAATCAGAATTCTTAGCTCTTGATATTAAAACATATGGTTTATTTAACATTTGGGAGAAGATATAAACAAAAAGCCTTACCTGTAAACACGGCTGGAGGCTCACTGCTAGACGGCTTAGTTACAAAGTAGCAGATGTGTCCTGAGGTGTGGCATGGGGTAAAAAGACATTTTATATGTAGCGATCCCACCTAAAAAAAAGAGAGAAATTAGCAGTTTATTATACAAGAAGACATTTAAAAAGGGTTTTCAAAATGGCATGCTGTATTTGTTCTCTTGATATCTGTTGTTGAAGAGTAAACCTAGGTAGGTTTAGGAATGTGCACGTCTTTAGCACTCTATGGCAGTAGTGTTTGCAACAATATTTATAACAATGTTATGAATATTTAAACATTTTTATTACAATCTCAAGGTGTTTTCTTAAATAGACACTACCTGGAACGTTGTTAGATGTGACACTTTCCGGTTTAGGGCTCCTACCCTGCTGTCGCCTCCGTACACGGTTAACCCAGATACCATCTTGACCAGCTTCTCATTTCCCCCAGCGTGATCCCTGAAGATATATCAAGATACTGTTAACAGATGCAGAACAGATACTCGTTCATCTGACTTACAGAACTTTCACAATACACTCATAATATACCGAATTTGTTCTACACACTAAACATATTTCAATAAATCTGCAAATTAATCCATCCACAAAATCTTTTTTCTATAGAAGCAATTGAGCAAAAAGAAATGCAGTAGATCAATTCATAATTATTGCTTTATATTTCTTTAAAGGGACATGAAACTCAATTTTTTTCTTTCATGATTCTGACAATTTTAAACAACTTTCCAATTGACTTCTATTATCAAATTTGCTTAATTCTCTTGCTATCCTTTGTTAACGGAGCAGCAATGCATTACTGGGAGCTAGATGAGCCTTTTTTAATAAGTAAATGAAAAGAGAAAAATGTGTGTAGCCACCAATCACCAGCTTGCTCCCAGCCACTACACAAGAATAAAGTACATTTGAAAATAGAAGTGAATTTAAGTGTCTAAAATGACATTCTCTAACTATCTGACTCATGCAAGATTCATTTTGACTTTCCGATCCCTTTAATCATTTCAATAATAAAAAAAAAAATACAACAAATTGTGACTCCTACCAATGATGATGTGTAGTAAGAACGCTTGTCAACTTAACGCCGTGTTTCTTGACTGCATCAACAACCTAATGTTAAAAAAAAGAGAATTAATTTTAAGGAATATCATTTTTTGTAGGTTGTTTTCATTTCAAATTAAAGGTTCACTGTACCCCAAAACTTTCTTTCATCTTTGTATTAAAGGGTTATAAAACCTTTCTGCAAATGATGTTAAAAACTGATGCATTAAAAAAAATAATGTAATTAATAAATAAATCCACTTATTTGTTAACCTAAACAAAGTTCGTAAATAATAAAAAAAGTTATGAAATTGCTATCATAATTTCCAACTCTGCAACCACCCTCAAAAGTAGGCAGTTAAACCTTCAAAATCAAGCAGCCAATCATCAAGACGTACCCAAGAGCAACTTTGCATATCCATGAATCAAACACGCGCCCCCAATCGCATTTGCGTTAAAGGGACAGTCTACACCTTAGTCATCTTAAAGTCTTAGATTAAGCTGCAAATAGCCTCCCACATCCTTTCTATATCATGCAGCAGGAACAGTAAAAAAGTTATTTTAAAATGAATATTGTTTCTGGACAGTTTGAAATTGACTGCCAAGCTCAGCCCATTGATGACGACATGATCTGGGCTGCATATGGCATCCAATCACAAAAGGCTCACTAGTATGATTCAACAGATTGTCAATGCTATTCAGCAGAGAGCCTAGATGCAGCCAAGATCGTGAAGTTTGCCTTAATGAGAAACAGAAAACGACCAATGATCCTGGATATTTCTGGACTGTCACTGGTTGGGAAGTCTGTCCGTTGACCCTCACACTCCCTATCAATGCAAATGTCCCAGTTTCCATTGACTCTGCCCACGGCATGCCCGGACTCCACCCAAACCTTAATTTAGTCGTTGTGCAACTTAGAGGAGCATGTGATCCGTCACTGGAAAAGTTAGAATCTCTTCTTTCATTTCAGGGTCACTTTACCCTCTGGTTATCAAATAAGCAGTGTGAAAATTGCACTTGTATAACTTGTTAGACTGAGTTTTGACTAATAAATGTAGGAGAACAAAATAAACCCATGCACCCATTAGACCACCTACTTAAAAAAGGAGCATCTCTTCTTTCAAATGAGGAGTCATTTGACTCTCTAGATATTATGTGGTTTATATAAAAATGTCTTAACCTATCATACAAAAGGTTGAGAGAAATAAAAGGTGGAAGAGCTGAAACTATGTTTTTTTCTCAGTCAAAATATTAACGTATCCAGGAGACCTTTAATAAGAAAAATAAGAGAATCTTCCTTCAAGTGAGAGGTATCAAGACCCTGTAGATGTTTCTTTAGCAAGTAACACAGCAAGACCTGTGCATCAATATTTTACTGGGTGTTCCACATTGGGTGGTAGCTCATGGGCGGGGCTCTCTTCCCCTTCATCTTTTTTGTAAATTGTTCTAGGGTATAATGCACTTATGTTCTAGCACTGTGGAATATGCTGGCTCTCTACAAATAAATTATTATAATAATAGTAGAAACAAAATTGTTAAATATTTAACCCACTATAAACCTACAAAAGGTTGAGAACATTAAAGGGACACTGAACCCAAATTTAATGATTCAGGTAGAGCATGCAATTTTAAGCAACTTTCTAACTTACTCTTATTATCACTTTTTCTTCGTTCTCCTGCTATCTTTATTTAAAAAGCAGGACAGTAAAGCTTAAGAGCCAGCCCATTTTTGGTTCAGAACCTGGGTTATGCTTGCTTATTGGTTTGCTAAATGTAGCCACCAATAAGCAAGCGCTATCCAGTGTGCTGGACCTAAAATGGGCTGGGTCCTAAACTTTAAATTCCTGCTTTTTAAATAAAGATAGCAAGAGAAAGAAGAAAAAGTGATAATAGGAGTAAATTAGAAAGTTGCTTAAAATTGCTGCTCTATCTGAATCATGAAAGAAAAAGTTTGGCTTAAGTGTCCCTTTAATTAGCAGGATTTTTTTTCTTCAAATGATGGGTCATGCCTCCTACAAATTACTATACATCAGATCCTTATATAGGGAAGTGTGAGGGTTTAGTTATATAATATCTCAGATCTGCTGTAAATTTCCACTTTAGCTGTCCCTTGCCTATTTCATTCCATACTAACCTTCTGAACTTAAAGGGCCATAATACCCAAATGTTTAAACACTTGTAAAAAAGAAAGATATTTTACCTCAAAAGTTCCTCAATAGCCACCTCCCATTGTAAAGGATTTCTAAGCAGCATTTTAGTGTGTCTGTCCCGGGACAGCTGAAAGGATGAGCCTCATGAACTCTCATATTATTTCACCAATCAGGTAAAGGAAGCTTACTATGAAATCTCATGAGAGTTAAGTAAAATCTCATGAGATCACAGCAAGAGTTCATGACCTCAGCACTGCTGATGCTGATTGGCTGCTGTTCATGTCTTCATTTTTTTTTTTAACTGCAGCTGGGAGCAGCCGAGTATAACTTTTTACACAGAACTTACTCTGCTGAGCTGAGGAGATTGTAAGGTAAAATATCTTCCTTTTTTACATAGAGATGCTCAGGTGATATTTTCCTGTCAGCTTTTTACAGTTATACTGCATCAGTTTCAAGTGATTTAGCATATGAGTATTATGTCCCTTTAACACTGCAAAAAATGTTTACTGAAGATAGAAATGTATTATTTATCTGGTGCTATTAAAAACTACAGTAGAAACAACACAACTAGATATTTTGTTATGACCAAGAAAATCCCTTTAAATAAAATGTACTTTATGCCAACCGCTAGTCCGCTACTTACTTTGTGAGGCTGGACTGGATCTACAATGGCAGCTTCTTTTGTCTCCTCGTCTATGAGGAGGTACATGTAGTTGTCTGTTAGTGCTGGGATCAACTCAACCCTCATGTTTGACTGAGCGACCACTTTGGATTTTCTGAGCTCAAACTCTGTCTGGTTTTGTAGGACACTAGTTCCAAAATAAGCAGAGCCTGGCGGAAAGAAGGAAGCTTCTATCAAACAGGAGTCAGATAATAAAAGTAAACAAACCCAATATTTCATCTCCCTGTAAGATGTTTAAGGAAAATAAAACAACATTGCTTTATACATTTCTTATGTATTTTGCCTGCTTTTGCTGTAACTTACATATGGTTAAAGCGATATAAAACCCAAATGTATTCTTTCCTAATTCAAGTTCTAAGAAATTAGCATATGAGCCTCCTAGGTTTAGATTTCAGCTAAGAATACCAAGAGAACAAAGCTAAATTGGTGATAAAAGTAAATCGGGAAGTTGTTTAAAATTACATGCCCTATTTGAATCATAATTTTTTTTTTTGGACTAGACCGACCCTCTAAGTTACATTTCAACTAATTATCTAGGTAGGATAATTGTCTTGTAACTGCTGCTGCTGTTTGACTCACTGGCTGTATTCACTCAGAATCATCAGTTCTCGGCGTCCTTCGATTTATACTTTAACTATGTGTTTAACCCTGTTGTGGACTAAAAATGTCAATTTCTGACAAATTAGCACATGTAATTTTAGCACTATAGTGGCACTTTAACATATAAAGGCATAGGACAGCTGACTTCTGACTACATGAGACCTCTTGCCTGACAGACCTGTCAGCACATTTTTTTCTTTATGCCTCGTCCTCTGACTCAGCTGTTCTAAGTCTGCTTGTGGTAAACTGTCACACACTATCGGCTTTTTATATCAGTGCCATTCAGAGGTCATCATACGATTAATATGGTAACAAGCTGGTGGGGTGAATTACAAATCTCATCATAAAGTCACTATCATTGTTTTATTACTTGTTACAGCATAATCCTATGATAGAGTATAAAGTTATGTCTAGAAACAGGCCTCTCTCTAGTGGACAGGTTGTCAGTGAAAGTATACTTAGACAGGGAACACAATTGTTTTCGTTCATGATTTAGAAATAGATTTGTTGAAAGGCATATCTAAATAAGCTCAGTAGCTGCTGATTGGTGGCTGCACATAGATGCCTTGTGTGATTGGCTCACCCATGTGCATTGCTATTTCTTCAATAAAGGATATCTGAAGAATGAAGCAAATTAAATAATAGAAATAAATTGAAATGTTGTTTAAAATTGTATTCTCTATCTCAATCATGAAAGAAAATGTTGGGGTTTCATGTCCCTTTAAAGGGACAAAAAAACTCAGATTTATTTTTTTATTTCACTAATAGATTCTTCATAGGGAATAAAAAACCTTCAATATACTTGTAATAAAAATAGTAATGCCTTTTACTTGTAATAAAGCTAACTGTACCCTAGGCACACAAATGCCACATGTGACTATTAAACGGCATACAGTGGTAGTTACCTGCAGCGTGTGCACAGTCAGTGCCACAGAAATATGCAGATGCCGCACTAGTGAACGTGCCAGGGGAGTTAGTTTAATGCATTTATATTACTTTTTTCTATCATTCTGTATCTATTTGGGAAATAAAACTTGAGGTTTATATAGCTATAAAATAGTATATAAATATATATATTATATACATATAAATGGTAAGTTATGCACTTTGCAATCTACTTTCATTATTTCATTTTCCCCCCCTTCATGTAATTTATCTCTGAAAATAGTTGATTTTCTAATTCTAGAAATGTACACTAAAACCGTATAAAGGCTAACCATGCTACATATATGCTCATTAATGGGTCTGGAAGATAACAACTGCAAAACAATGCAGTTTATACCAACATGATGACAGTGGCTAGTCTTGTCTACTCCAGTAGCAAGTACTAGATTGGCTCCTCCATTTAATACAAGTGGTGGGTGGAGTTTGGCTATTGAAAAACAATTGCAGCAAACAAGACAATTTGTTTTAAAAATGTTTAGACTTTACTGATATGTTATTCTATAACAAGGCAACACAAATGTCTTGTAATTACAAAGGGTTTAGTGTCCCTTTAAATATCTCTAACAATGACATGGATCCACTGAGAAAGGCACAACCCATTAAAATATTAGTATTTAAAGGCTATCTACAATGTACTCAGGTAACCAGCTGAGTTCAAAGCTGCTGCTCTCTCTCTTTCCCATCCCACTAGGAAGCTGATTTCTGTTGATGTCCCTTGTTTACAAAGCTTTTCTAAAGCTAATACTGCTGTATTTAAATTTTCCGTTTAGGTGGCAGTTTCTACAGGTAAAAGCATCACTTTTACCTGTAGAAACTGTGTGTGTGTGCACTGTACTTTTACATTTTGTTGTTTTATGTGTTTGATAGTCATAGACAGATTGTCAACTAATTTAAAAAAGAACCATCTTATAACATTTGTAGAAATCTTCATTGTTATTATTTAAAAAAAATACCGTTATTTTTTAAAAATATTTTCTTCATAAATTAAAAATATTTTTATATTTCAAGGGTCAGCTAAACTATGCAATTTTAAGAGACTTTTCAATTTACCTGTTATCAAATACTCTTTGTTATCTTAGTATCCTTTGTTGAAAAGTAAACCTAGGTGGGCTCAGGAGCAGCAGTGACTTACTGGGAGCAAGCTGCTGATTGGTGGCTACACACATGCCTCCCATCATTGGCTCACCAGCTGTGTTCAGCTAGCTCCCAGTAAAACATTGCTGCTTTGCAATGCACACATGCAAAGGGATTAAACACAAACTTAAACACATAGTTACATGCAAGCAATAGTGCAATAATAAAATGCTCTAAAAATTACAGCATTTTAATTTTGCAGTTGTAAATCACTTTAAGCTGTGCGTATTTATTACATGTTTAAAGGGACAGTCTACATTAAAATTGTTATTGCTTAAAAAGATAGATAACGCCTTTACTTCGCATTCCCCATCTTTGCACAAACAACATTGTTATATTAATATACTTTATAACATTTAAACCTCTAAATGTCTGCCTGTTCCTAAGCCACTACAGACAGCCTCTTATCACATGCTTTTTTATTTGCTTTTCACAACAGGAGACTGCTAGTTCATGTGGGCCATATAGATAACATTGTGCTCACGCCTGAGGAGTTATTTAAGAGTTAGCACAACACAATACTAAATGCAAGTCAATAGATAATAACTAAAAAGTCATGTGATCAGGGGCTGTCAGAAGAGGTTTAGATACAAGGTAATCACAGAGGTAAAAAGTATATTAATATAACTGTGTTGGTTGTGCAAAACTGGGGAATGGGTAATAAAGGGATTATCCTTTTTTTTAAAACAATAAAAAATCTATTGTAGACTGTCCCTTTCAGTCACTTTGAGCTCACCTAACATTTACCAGCATAACAGCCCTTTCTACACAGTTCAGAGACGTTATATATTTGTCATTATGACTAAACACTTCTACTGAAAGTGCCTGATCACTGTCACCAGAGAGTATGCCAGCTCAGAGATATCAGCCCAGCTGCACTAGAATGTTATTGATTAATTGTTGTTACACAAACACACTTCACATGCAGTTTGCCTACAAGGTCTGTCACACAACATGTCAGATTCAGTACAGTCTTTTGATTCTTACAATGAATGTTTATTGAGACCTGTGTATTATGTTATACTGCCCCACATGTAACTAACTGCACAATACTGCACCTAGGGTTATCTGAAGTCCTTGGTTAGGTTTGCAAAAGAGCAGATTGCTAAATATTTATTTATAGGTCCTGTTATCAATAAACTCCAAGTACGTTTAAAGGGACAGTAAAGTCAAATTTAAAGGGACACTGAACCCAAATTTTTTTCTTTTGTGATTCATATAGAGCATGACATTTTAAGCAACTTTCTTATTTACTCCTATTATAAAAATTTCTTAATTCTCTTGGTATCTTTATTTGAAATGCAAGAATGTAAGTTTAGATGCCGGCTCATTTTTGGTGAACAACCTGGGTTGTCCTTGCTGATTGGTGGATAAATTCATCCACCAATACAAAAGTGCTGTCCAGAGTACTGAACCAAAAAAGACCTTAGATTACTTATTTTTCAAATAAAGATAGCAAGAGAACGAAGAAAATTTGATAATAGGAGTAAATAAGAAAGTTGCTTAAAATTGCATGCCCTATCTGAATCACGAAAGAAAAAATTGGGTTCAGTGTCCCTTTAACCTTCATGATTCAGATACATCGTGAAGTTTTAAACAACCTTTCAATTTACTTCTGTTATCAAATTTACCAATTTATATTGGTATTCCTTGTTGACGTTTAGCTACTTTCCATGAGAGCATACTGACATAGGCTCAGGAGCGTGTATAACAGTGTTGCAGACACTGCTGCCATATAGTGCTCAAAACATGAGCCTAGCTCAGTATTCTCTCTTGTAAGGAAAAAATATTCAACAAAGGATACAAAAAGAAAGAGGTCAATTTGACATGAGGAGTAAATTGGGAAGTTATTGTTTTAAATGGTATTTTCATTTTAAATTCAATTTTCATTTGTAAGCAGATAAGATTCCACTTCCTATGATTTCATACAAGATACCTGTTGTAAAAAGTTTTATTGCAATAGAAGATTCTATGTTATATATTTGTTAAATAAAAGATGCTACTTTGAATCTGAACAGCTTTATTTTGAAGCCAATCTGTCTTAAAGGGATATGAAACCCAAAATGTTTATTTTGTGAGTCAGATATAGCAGGTGATTTTAAACAATTTTCTAATTTACTTATAATTTTTTATTTGTTCTCTTGGTATCTTTTGTTGAAAAGCAGGGACGTAAGCTTAGGAGCCAGCCCATTTCTGGAGCCCTATATGGTAACAGTTTTGAAAGAACAAAGCAAATTTGATAACATAAGTACATTGAAAACTTTATGCTCTGTCTAAGGCACAAAATAATATTTTTGGGTTTCCTATTCCTTTAAAATAAAAACCTGCAACTTTGTTTGTGTATGAAAATGACTCCCAAAACTAATCCAACATTTCCACAAAGAAATATAAGAAGGTGAACATCTGTAATATTTCAAAACCCTGTATTGTGTACAGCAGAGTTAAATCAGTTTGAAAAGCAAATGAATTTGACTTCTAATTTGAGTAAACTAGGTTTGAGCTGGTGAATTAAAGTGATGGTAAACTCTCCCCTTTTTAAAATCAGATCTGGAATGTAAGCATGAAGATGCGCTATAACTTAGTTATTAATATAGATATGAAATTCAAATACCCCACGTTACACCACTCACTTCAAAAGTCAATTTTCCTGTCAGCTAAATGATTGAATTACTCTCCAATCAATGCTCTAGCTACAACAAAAGTGCCATATGGCTAGAGCGCTGATTGGACAACAATTCAATCTGTTAGCTCACAGAAAATTTTACTTTTGAAGTGGGCGGAGGAGCATGCAGTATTTGAATTTCATATCTATATTAAAAAGCATGTTATACTGCATCTTCATTACAGCTAATGAATTAAACTCCATCTAAAATAGCGCTTACATTCCAGATCTGATTTTAAAAAGGGGAGAGTTTACCATCACTTTAAGACCAATGTAAAACAAACCTGGCTATAAATTTAAATTTGCTAATGTGGTGGAGTCTATTATATAGATGCATGAAAGGTTGTGGATTGCATCATGCTAATTGTTGTAGTTGTCAGTGATGCTATACATGTTGCTACTGGCATCTTGCAAAGTTGTATAATATTTCTGGCATCTGTACTGTATTATGTCAGCTTGCATAGCTACACCTTTTGTTAACATCTCTGCTGGCAATAAGTTGAATATTTCATATATTACAGGTGCCCATAGTACAAGTTATATGTGGTATTTTAAATTGAAAGATGCCTTATAAGAAGTTACTCTTTAAATGTAATCCATTAATTGCTAGGCAGGGCTACAAAGCCTTGCAGCAAGCCCCTTTAACCCTTTAGTGCATTACCGCAAGCCAATTGGAACCCCTTGATTGACAGCAAGAAGGGCTCCAATGTTAAGTGCAGTCACAGAGCTGCCAAAATTCTATGTTTAATGAGAATATTTAGGGGAAAGTTCTACTTAATTTTTTTGTATACTCAAGCTGTGAATTGTATTATGTATAATTCCAACTACATCAAGATAGATGATATAGTCAATTGAAAATATTTTATTTCCCCAGATATGTCTATGAGTGCATTGACAACAGAAATCCTGGGCACATATATAGTTTATGACCACATATCTGTGTTTAGAAGCAGAGAAGGTCCTGGCTGTGTAAACTCTGGCACTATTATGGGCACCACAATCCTACAGATTGTCTTTAATTCTTCAGAGCTCAGATTAGGAAAACAATGTGTTTAATGTTGCATGAAAAGCTGTGCATGGAGTTCCTGACTTTTCTTGCTCTATACAGCCACATACCGACTCTGTAGCCAGCCGCAGCTCCCAGGAAGGACAGTGCGCACCACAGCCTCCTACTGCACCCAAACCGCATCATCCTGAGGGGGCTGGCTGCAAACTGCAAAGCAGGAACTCCTCACACACTGAGGGGTGTGTCCTGTGTATAGGGCTGCTTTACCTGTTCCTACTACACAGGCTATAGCCAATCAGCAGCAAGACAAGAGATGTGCCAACCAACAGGCGCCATGACAGCCAGGAGGTGATGGCTGCCAACCACACTGACGTCACACTTACAGTAACCAATCAGGAACGATATTCTCTATATGCCCCTTATTTTGATACGCAGCAGTCATTTTTTATAAGGGCAAAATTACCATTAGCAAATTGCATTATATATAAAAAAATAACCAAGCACCGTTGATATATTACTGAAAACCCACTTATTAATGCATTTGTGTTTATTGCTTCTAATTGATTTTGAGATAATTAACACGGGTTATTGCTCCGTCTGTAACTATTATGCCTGTCAATAAATATATACTTGTGATTCGGAGAGTGAATGTTTACTAATATAAACATTTTACCCTTATTAATAATGGTAGTGTATTACGTCATACTAATCCTGCCCACCCACATTACAAGAGGGGCAGGTGTCCGTGTAACCAATCAGTTTCTGGGGGTGTTGCTCGCTACCACCAATAGATAACGTTGGACTTTAATCTATTGGCTAAATAAGGCCTATAGTGTCGCAATCCGTGACCTGGCTGTGCGCTTTAGATGCCACTGAGGAAGATAAAGAGCACCCGAGAGAAGGGTGCGTATAGTCAGCTATAGCTTGGTGGTATCTCGGGGCAACGGGCGACACGTGACTAGGGTGGTCACATGACTCCGGTGGTGGTCACATGACTCCTCTGTCAAATAATAACATGCACATAGTATGACTTTGGTTAGTGTCATATTGGGGTTCAGCGCTGATTAATAGCAAATAACAGGTGACAGTGACCTCCTATATCCAGGTGGCATTTTCACACACTGATGTCATTTGGGGAAGTGACCTTTAAATTGAGAGGTCTTGTTCACTAATATAATATAAACACAGATTAACCTGTCTCCCAGTGGATAGAGAATTTAGGTTACTATATGTGGGGTTTAGTGTCTGTAAAGGGACGTAAAGTGCATAAAGAAAATGTTGAATGCTCTAATATGTTAAGGCTTTTTTGCACTTTTGTTTGCATATACATTTTTTCTCTTGTTATCCTTTGTTGAAAAGCATACCTAGGTAGGCTCAAAAGCAGAAGTACACTACTGGGAGCTAGCTGAACACATCAGATGAGCTAATGACGAGGCACATGCGTGTAGCTACCAATCAACAGCTAGCTCCCAGTTGTGCATAGCTGCTTCTGATCCTACATAGGTATGCTTTTCAAACATGGATACCAAGAGAACAAAGCAAATTTAATAATAGAAGTAAACTGGAAAGCCTGTTTTATTTGTTTATTGAGAACATTTAGATTGCAAATGTTCCCACATCATCCCATTCTTAAAAAATATTTAGCTCTAGGTTAATAGAATGTTATATATCAAATAATCTTCTATTAAGATTCAAATATAAATACAAAGTAACTAGTTTTGTATAATATTGCACATTTTTGATGCTACAGACTAATGCACACAATAATGATTTTAATTTCTTCAAATTTGTCAGACTTGTGACAAGTGTTAGCTGTAGCAAAAGTTAAAGTTTTGCACCATTTTATTTTGAATTCATAATTTAATGTGTTCTCTTGCATACTTTGTTGAAGAGCATAACTAGGTAAGCTCAGGCCAGCAATGCTTTACTAGGAGCTACCTCTAACAGTAGTGTAGTGTTGCTCTAGAGTGGATTTTAACTATGTGTTTAACCCCTTTGCAAAGGTCACACATTTATATGCAATTATAAAATACTCTAACACATTAGAGCATTTTGTTTACACTTTTATGTGACTTAAATAGATATAATTTAATCTAAGATGCTACATTATTGAAAAATATACAATTTAGAGGCTATTTAATATCAGATTATTGTAAAATGGCAACAATCTGTCTTCTGTTTGAATAAAATTCCAATGCTCTAAAACATCCTTGTGTCCATACTGTAATCTGTCACTAAATATAGCCTCTTTTCTGATCCAATGTAGATCATTTTGCTACAGGGCATACCTGGGTATCAGGGATTGATGAGGTTGATGGGAGCCCGTCATCATTTTGTGGGTGGGGCTATAGAAAGTGTGTACGTACGTGTGTGTGTGTATGTATGTGTGTATATATATATATATATATATATATATATATATATATACACATACACACACACCTGTATGTATGTAAATAATCATTTATTTACAAACACTCTCATCTGCTTCCTGTTTGTGCTAGTTCCTCTGTATACTTGCTGTGTCCTAAATTTCAAATAAGAGTGCAAACCTCTAACTTATTGCATTACTTTTAATTTACTGATTTTCTAATTTTCCTTTTCCCCTAGAAATAGAACGTTTCTTCAATGTACAATGAAGGTAAAAGTGATTTCAGTCTTGGATGACAACTATATGTACTTAATTATTGAAGAGAGCACTAAAGATGCCATTGCAGTGGATGCATCTGTTGCAAAAAAGGTAAAAGAAATATCCATTTTTTTTCAAAATTTATCTTTATTACATTTTAAACAAAATAAAGAACACAACATGTCTGTTGACATAAATCATTATAAGACAGTACATAAAGTACTGGACATTAGAGAAATGACTGCCTTATTCTGACCTATAACAGTTGGTCAGGTAGGGGAACTATTTACCAATAAGAAGCAACCGTGATTCATATAAGAGCAGAGTAAATAGTGTTTAGTCCATATAGTCTTTATAAACCAGTAAAATAACGGTTGCTATTTGTAGTAATACTGAAACAGTATTATGTTGTTCCTTAGACTAAATAAATAAAGCAAATAAAAATATCTGGTTGTAAGGAAGAAAAAGAGAGAAGGTTTAGAGAAAGTGGCGGAAAAAAAATGTGTGGGGGGGGGGCAGACTCAAAGAGGGATAGAAGTTAAAATAGAGCGAGGGAGGGGAGGAAACAAAGGAGGCGGTGGTGTAGATGCATCTTTCTAGGTATGTTGAGGGCCTAGGTGTTCTGATTTCTTATTTGTTTTTGTAAGGTTTGCCAATAAAATTTAAAGGAATATGAAACCCAACATTTTTCTTTCATGATTTAGACAGAGCATGTGATTTTATATAACTTATCAATGTACTTCTATTATCTAATTTGCTTAAATCTCTTGGTATCCTTAATTGAAAAGCATACCCCTAGGTAGGCTCAGGAGCAGCAATGCTTGCTGCTGATTGGTGGATGCACACAAATGCCTCTTTTCATTGGTTCCCCAGAAGTGTTCAGCTAGCTTCGAGTAGTGCATTGCTGCTCCTTCAACAAAGGACACAGAGAGAATCAAGCAAATTTGTTAATAGAAGTAAATTGAAAAGTTGTTTAAAATCACATGCTCTGTCTAAATCATGAAAGAAAAAAAATTGGGTCCCATGTCCCTTTAATATTCTGAAATATAGCAAGCTTACTTTGTCTAAGGTATGGTTACTATTAGAGTACCATCAATTCTTGGGTTCTCTCCTTCTATTCAATGAGACTGGGAACAGTGGTGAACTTCCAGTGCCTTGCAGTCAATGAGCGTACAGCGTTCAGGCCAATTTGTAGAAGGGATAATCTGATTTTACAGGTGTCTTTAGGCTTGTTGTGTAATAATACTATTAAAGGGATACTAAACCCAAATTATTTCTTTCATGGTTCAGATAGAGCATGCAATTTTAAACAACTTTCTATTTTTCTCCTATTATCAGATTTTCTTTGTTCTCTTGGTATCTTTATTTGAAAAAGCAGTAATGTAACCTTAGGAGCAGGACCTGGGTAGCACTTGCTAATTGGATGGCAACAATTAGACACCAATCATCAAGCGCTACCCAGGTGCTGAACCAAAAATGAGCCGGCTCGATTCCCACAAGAGGGAACATGACACCCATATGTGAGTCTAAAATATACTTTTTATGTCCATTTCCCAGTATGAATGATTTTACTTTACACATGAAAGCATTTTCATCCTTTTAAAAACATATATTTACTGTAGCAGCTCTCACAGTCTATAAACAAACCTATATTGCTATCAAACAAGTTGGGAGGGTTGTATTTACAAATAAAAACTCTGCTTGTTACTAGAGAGAGTTGTAACATTATGATTGTAGTGTTTGAATAGGGTACCCATTTTTTTTATCATTCACTCTAGGGTTATAATTATATACAAACTTTACATCATTTTATATTGTTATAATCTTCATATTTATCATCTCCTTTCAGTTACTTCAGATTGTTGGAAGGGAAGGAGTAAATCTGAAAGCCATTCTCACTACACATCACCACTTGTGAGTATTGCCACTGGATGCTGTCGCTTATTCCCAGGTGTACATGGATTTTTGCTGTAGTGGTTCCTGCTAGATTCAGAGCTCCCAACCAACTTGCATTTTTTGCAGGATTGGGATCCTTGTTCACTGTGGTTTCTGTAGCTACCCAGGACCTTTAGAAAGAATTTCATAGCCACTCCCGCAATCTGCTCATTTGTCATATAGCTCTGCCCACTCTTGCATAGCTTTCCTGATGTCACTCCACCCCTGGATCTCACTTAAAGGATCAATAAAGGGTCATAAAACCCAAAATGTTTCTTTCATGATTCAGATAGAGAACACAATTTTAAGCAACTTTCAAATTTACTTCTATTATGTAATTTGCTTCCTTCTCTTGTTATCTTTTGCTGAATAGTTTATCTAGGTAAGCTCAGGAGCAGCAAATAACCTAGGTTCTAACTGCTGATTGGTGGCTGCATATATATACTGAGTGTTATTGGCTCACCCAGTCAGCAACCTGTAGTGCATTGCTGCTCATTAACAAAGAATACAGAGAAAATTAAGAAAATTAATAATAGGAGTAAATTAGAAAGTTGCTAAAATTGCATGCTCTATCTGAATCATGAAAGAAAAAAATGGGGTTTTATGTCCCTTTAAATAGCATGATAACCTATTTGCGGTTTTTACAAGCCTATGAGATAAACCTGCTTGCTATTTTTGTTTTATATTTTGCATTGGTTCTTCTAAAGAGATCATTCTAGAGGAAATGCAGATCTTGTCCAACAGATTCCAGGGTTGCAGATCTACGGAGCTGATTATCGGATAGGAGGTTTAACCCACAGGATGGCTCACAACCAAGAACTGAAGGTAGATAATTATCATCATGTCTACATGACCAAGTAATACTGCTGAAAACTTAAAGTGACGGTAAACACCTATATAACTACAAGACAGTGTTGTTGTCTTGCTATAGAATAACATATCAGCCAAGTCTTTTTTTTTTTTTTAAACAAATTCACGTTTGTTGCCAATCTAGGCTTTAGTCTGCAATTAACACTAGGTCACAGTTAGTATAAAGTGAATTATTTTCCAGTTGCTATCAGTTAAAGCTAATTAGGGAAATATATGTGGCAGGTTTAGCCCAGAAAAGTCAGCAGGATGCTTTTTCATCTCTGAGAATTATAAAAGCAATCCATTTTCAGGGCTATATTACATGAAAAAGGTGCAAGATAAATAACAAAAGTATATTGCTAAGTTGTTTTGCTATGCACAACTAAAGCCTGTATACTAAAATCTCTAGTTTTTACTATTCGTTATAAATAGAAAAGACAGATGCTGAATAAACGTAATAAATCACATTCATATTTAAAACTCAATTTATATTTAAAAAAAAATATTAGAACTTCCATTCAGTAATTTTACATTTTCAGTTGTAGTAAAATTAAAAATATAAAGTTAATGTTGTATAGCTCAACCAATAATTGATTGACTTTTAAAATAATATAACAATATTATTCATTTTCTTATGATCACAGAAATAATATATCTCATCTACAGTCATCCTAAGATTGATAAAGGTAGGTCACACAAATCCTCCACACTTACCGCTACTTATTGTTTAAAGGGATGGTAAATCCTAGCATTTTTGAAACGCTAGGATTTACCAGTGGAACAAATAAAGGGGACTTTCAGTCATGAAGTATAAAATACTTCATGCTGAAAATTCCTTTATTTGTCTAAAGTGTTTGTTGCACTGAGCAACTCAGGCAGCCCACGGCAGACGGGTATTTTGCTGAGAGGTGACGTTTCCACCTCTTGGCCAATAGCCGTGCAGGCTATCCGGCTTGGTGCCAGCTTGAGCACACGGCTGTTTGCTAAGAGGCGGAAACGTCACCTCTCAGCAAAATAGCGTTCTTTCGTGGGCTGCCTGAGGAGATCAGTGCGGCGAACGCTTCAGACAAATAAAGTAACTTTCAGCATGAAGTATTTTATACTTCATGACTGAAAGTCCCCTTTATTTGTTCCAATGGTAAATCCTAGCGTTTCACAAACACTAGGATTTACCATCACTTTAAGAACAAATAAAAAGAGGCTTCCTTTTGTATGAACTCCTGGTCCTAAGTACATCCTACAGGCTTATAGAGAGTAAGGCGTAAAGAGAGGTTTAGAGCCTTTTGGTTTATTTTGTTATTAAAGGCCAATAAAACTTTTTGATTTTGTGTAATTTGAATTGGAAAAAAAAAAGTTTTCCTCATTATTAAGTTAAAAATAAAATGGCAAATCAGCTGCATCTCAGTAGGTGGCCATGTTTGTGATTATCTGTTTGTTTCTGCAGTTTGGAGGAATTAATGTGAGATGCCTTTTCACACCGTGTCATACATCGGGCCATATGTGCTACTTCATGTGGGAGGACGGATGCCCTGATGCTCCGGCTTTGTTTTCAGGTAATCTGTATTTTAATGTCAGGTTTTTTTTTGTATTTATGAGACATCCAACATGGCGGCTCTGCATACAACATGGCTGCTCTGCATACAACATGGCGGCTTGCTGGGGCTGATTTAAAGGGACATGAAACCCAAACATTTTCTTTCAAGATTCATATAGAACATGCAATTTTAAACAACTTTCTTATTTACTTCTATTATTATTATTATTTTGTTGTCTTAGTATCCTTTGTTGAAAAGCAGATAGGTAAGCAGTTTTATAAGAATGCAAGAGCACTAGTTGACAGCACTATTTCCTGCCATTTAGTGCTTCAGTTACCTACCTAGGTATCTCTTCTACAAAGAAAATCATGGGAACAAAGCAAATTTGATTATAGAAGCAAATTAGAAACTTTTTGAAAATGTTGTGCCCTGTCTAAGTCACAAAATATCATATCCCTTTACTGGCTCCTCCAAATGAGGAAAGCAGTGAATAAGTTTAGCCATTAATAACAATTGCAGCAAACAAGGCTTTTGATTTAATTTCTAATAGAATTCAGACACTACTACATTTTTGTACTCCCCTTATAGAATAAAATATCAGCAATTACAAGGTGTTTACTATTTTAAAGGGATAGTAGGAGATTAAAACCTTTTGTGATATACTTTTATTATTTATTTTGTCCCCTTGTAATTTAATCCTACATTCTACTATAAAACAAAATTTATGCTTACCTGATAAATTCTTTTCTTTCCCGACATGGAGAGTCCATGAATCCATTCAATTACTAGTGGGAATTCAACTCCTGGCCACTAGGAGGAGGCAACAAACATCCCAGCAAAGCCGTTAAGTATTACTTCCTCGTCACATAAACCCGTGTCATTCAGCCGAAGTAATATGGAAAGAGAAGAGGACACAAGGGTATAGAGATGTCTGAGGTTTAAAATAAAAATGACAAACGCCGTCTTAAAAATACATTAAGGGTGGGTTGTGGACTCTCCATGCCAGGAAAGAAAAGAATTTATCAGGTAAGCATACATTTTGTTTTCTTTCCAATGGCATGGAGAGTCCACAAATCCATTCAATTACTAGTGGGAACTAATACCCAAGCTAGAGGACACAGAATGGAAGGGAGGGAGAACAAGACAGGTGGACCTAAACAGAAGGCACCACCACTTGAAGAACTTTCCTCCCAAAAGAAGCCTTAGCTGAGGCAAAAACATAGAATTTGGAAAAGTATGCAGCGACGACCAAGTGGCCGCCTTGCAGATCTGTTTCACAGAAGCCCTGTTTTTAAAGTCCCAGGAAGAAGAGACAGCCCTAGAGGAATGAGCCGTAATCCCCTCAGGAGGTGGTTGTCCAGCTGTCTCATAAGCCAACCGAATAACACTTCTCAACCAAAAGGAAAGAGTAGAAAAAGTGGCCCTTCTTGCCCTTACGTTTTCCAGAAATATCACAAAAAGGGCAGTAGATTGACTAAAATCTCTAGTAGCTTGTAAATAAAATTTTAGAGCATGCACAACATCCAAGAGGATTATGGCAAAGTGAAGGAACGACAATTTCTTGATTGATATTGCGGTACAAAACCACCTTAGGAAGAAACCCCAATTTGCTACGAAGGATGGCATTTGATTATCTATCCATGACCTGCATATGTTATATAATACTTTTCAATGTATAGTGTTCCATATAACATATGCAGGTCATGGATAGATAATCAATTGCCAATTTAGTATAATTGCAGACACATGTGTTGGGAGGAGTCATCAGGTTCACCCATAGGTTTAAAAGTCAGTGCTTCCATTAGCTGAACAGATGCCTGAGGAAACAGCTAGCTTGAGCTGAGAAACGCGTTGCAATCTGTCACAACATTTGTTTTTATACCATTTTGGGTGATGTTCTACACCTTATGTTTTTAAATCTTATTTTAAAATAAATCTATGTTGTACCATATGGAAGCCTGAGCCTGTCTTATCTAACATACCACCTGGATATCCTGGATCCCTACATCCTATTGCAGGATCCGTGTAGCTGGGTCACTGTGAATCCCCAGCCTGCGCCATTTAGCACATTTAGTGCTGCTCCCTTTGTGAGTATCATTTCAGATTCTAATCTGTTATATTCATCTTCATATCAGTGTTGCACTAGGAGGCGCCCTCTCTTTTTGTGATTATATTCACAGATCTCTATACAGAATAATACCATTCCCATACAGAACCCTAGGAATGGACTTGTTAGCTGTAAACCTTTATTACTGTATATAGAAGCAGTGAAATAAATAATTACAGTGTAATGCCATTATACGCCACAAGGCGGCATACCACACCAATAAAACACACAAATGAACATTTAAAGTATACAAAAAAATGTCATCCTCATATATCAAAAGGCTCTCTGACTTAAGAGCTACCCTGATATAGCGTGGAAAATGCATCACATTAACCCTTACAATACAGCAGTAAAAGGTTGGATGCTGGAGACTTTCTGTGCAGCTCTGGATTTAGGCTTGCTTCCTTTCCCACAGCTGTGTATACAGTCTGTCTGCACGGAGCTCTGTGTCTCACTGATCACAAGCCTAATAAGAGGCAACATTTAAGTTAACCCCTTAACTATGCATCGCAGAGCACACCAAATAAAGGACTTTATATAAAAACTGACTACGAAGCCCTCTACACATTGCCTGCACTGCATGGAGGCATGCCGCTAAACCCATTAATAAATTGGAATATTTAGTTTATTGCCATTATAGCGTTCTGCCACAGAGAAAAATATAAGCTGAGGCCCTTAAAAATATTTATACACAAGCGCGCCAAAAAAAACAACCCCGGCCTGCGGCGGGAATCTTTTAATCCACTCGCTGCTGAAACCAGGGACCTAATCAGTAGGATTAGATAGAAGGGCGCTCTTAGAGAATCAAATGTCCCCAGGCTGAGAGTCTCGCCCCAAACTACAGTGGAGCGGAGAAAGGGGCAGACAGCCCTGAAACGTTGCTCTAATAAAGGTGTTTTCTTTACACTGAGAGTACTACCTTCTTCACCTTTTGTATTATACCACTTGGACCTTGAGGGGGGTCCCTGAAGGTTTGAGCACCTACTATATCCCTTCCTTGGAAGTTTTGTCTATGGAGACTTTTAGGAGTGTGCTGATCTGAAGTATTTCTTATACAGTGGAGCGGAGTGCGGACTCTTCCCTTATATTTCATTATCACCGCTATCACAGATCGAAGGCTTGGCTGCTTCCTGCTCTTCATACAGATAGAGATCTTGGACGTTGTGACCAAGATTACTATGAGATCGCCTATAATTATGCTCTTTTCTTGGCCCTCGGCAAAAATACTTGTGGTGGGAAGCGAGGAATATTTACCCGCACTCCACCACAAATATAGAAAAAATGGCTCCACCGATCGGTGAAAACACATAACAGGGTCCTCTGCTCTAACATATAAAGAGCAAATATATATAGAAAGACCCACACAGCCCGCTCCGGGTCACAATAAAAAGACTAACCCCAAGAGGAGCTAAATTTAGCAGGGACCCCGCAAAAGATACCCTCCACTAAAAAAAAGGGGTTTACTCTGAGGCTAAGGTTCGAAAGTACATGCCGTAAGCAGGATCCCACACTGCTCTAAATTCTGAAACATCTTTCTTGGGATATATAGTCCCTTAGGAAGGAAATCAGGCGTCATTTGGATCATTAACTACTGAGCCCCTGGCACAGTATTTTTAAGAAGAGTCAACATGTTCTCAATGCCCTGATACGCTGCCCAAAATTATATCCCCTATTTGAAGGGATATTAACATTGTCCCATGACTCCACCAAAGAGGATTTTAACTCCCAAGTGCCATAGCCTTCTCACCTAGAAGGTAAAAAGCACTTACCTGTGGAGCTCAGCTGCGGGACAGGAACAGCTTCTCAGGTATGACAGACTCAGCCGACCTCTGACAGGGACATGTAGAAAAAACATAATTTATGTAAGAACTTACCTGATAAATTAATTTCTTTCATATTGGCAAGAGTCCATGAGCTAGTGACACATGGGATATACAATCCTACCAGGAGGGGCAAAGTTTCCCAAACCTCAAAATGCCTGTAAATACACCCCTCACCACACCCACAATTCAGTTTAACGAATAGCCAAGCAGTGGGGTGATAAAGAAAGGAGTAGAAAGCATCAACAAAGGAAATTTGGAAATAATTGTGCTTTATACAAAAAATCATAACCACCATAAAAAGGGGTGGGCCTCATGGACTCTTGCCAATATGAAAGAAATTAATTTATCAGGTAAGTTCTTACATAAATTATGTTTTATTTCATGTAATTGGCAAGAGTCCATGAGCTAGTGACATATGGGATATCAATACCCAAGATGTGGATCTCCACTCAAGAGTCACTAGAGAGGGAGGGAATAAAATAAAAACAGCCATATTCTGCTGAAAAAAATTAGTCCACAACCCAAAAAAATAAGTTTATTTTCATTTTTGAAAGAAAAAAACTTAAAACAAAAGCAGAAGAATCAAACTGAAACAGCTGCCTGAAGAACTTTTCTACCAAAAACTGCTTCCGAAGAAGCAAATACATCAAAACGGTAGAATTTAGTAAATGTATGCAAAGAGGACCAAGTCGCTGCTTTGCAAATCTGATCAACTGAAGCTTCATTCTTAAAAGCCCACGAAGTGGAGACTGATCTTGTAGAATGAGCTGTAATTCTCTGAGGCCCGCCTTGACCCGACTCCAAATAAGCTTGATGAATCAAAAGCTTTAACCAAGAGGCCAAGGAAATAGCAGAGGCCTTCTGACCTTTCCTAGGACCAGAAAATATAACAAATAGACTAGAAGTCTTCCTGAAATCTTTAGTAGCTTCAACATAATATTTCAAAGCTCTCACCACATCCAAAGAATGTAAGGATTTTTCCAAAGGATTCTTAGGATTAGGACACAAGGAAGGGAGAACAATTTCTCTACTAATGTTGTTAAAATTCACAACCTTAGGTAAAAATTCAAATGAAGTCTGCAAAACCGCCTTATCCTGATGATATATCAGAAAAGGAGATTCACAAGAAAGAGCAGATAGCTCAGAAACTCTTCTAGCAGAAGAGATAGCCAAAAGGAACAACATTTTCCAAGAAAGTAGTTTAATGCCCAAAGAATGCATAGGCTCAAATGGAGGAGCCTGTAAAGCCTTCAGAACCAAATTAAGACTCCAAGGAGGAGAAATTGATTTAATGACAAGCTTAATATGAACTAAAGCCTGTACAAAACAGTGTATATCGGGAAGTATAGCAATCTTTCTGTGAAATAAAACAGAAAGAGCGGAGATTTGTCTTTTCAAGGAACTTGCAGACAAACCCTTATCCAAACCATCCTGAAGAAACTGTAAAATTCTAGGAATTCTAATAGAATGCCAAGAAAATTTATGAGAAGAACACCATGAAATGTAAGTCTTCCAAACTCTATAATAAATCTCTCTAGAGACAGATTTACGAGCTTGTAACATAGTATTAATCACTGAGTCAGAGAAACCTCTATGACTAAGCACTAAGCGTTCAATTTCCATACCTTCAAATTTAATGATGTGAGATCCTGATGGAAAAACGGACCTTAAAACAGAAGGTCTGGTCTTAAAGGAAGTGGCCAAGGTTGACAACTGGACATCACAACAAGATCCGCATACCAGAACCTGTGAGGCCATGCTGGTGCTACTAAAAACACAAACGAATGTTTCATGATGGTCTTGGAGATCACCCTTGGAAGAAGAACTAGAGGCGGGAAGATATAAGCAGGTTGGTAAAATCAAGGAACTTCTAACACATCCACCGACTCCGCCTGAGGATCCCTGGACCTGGATAGGTACCTGCGAAGTCTCTTGTTTAGATGGGAAGCCATCAGATCTATTTCTGGAAGACCCCACATCTGAACAATCTGAAAAAACACATCTGGATGGAGCGACCACTCCCCCAGATGTAAAGTCTGACGGCTGAGATAATCCGCTTCCCAATTGTCTACACCTGGGATATGTACCGCAGAAATTAGAGCTGGATTCCGCCCAAGAAAAGTATCTGAGATACTTCTTTCATAGCTAGAGGACTGTGAGTCCCACCCTGATGATTGACATATGCCACAGTTGTTCTCTCTTCAACAGAGGCCAAACCTGAAGAGCCCTGAAAATAGCACAGAGTTCTAAAATATTGATTGGTAACCTCGCCTCTTGAGATTTCCAAACCCCTTGTGCTGTCAGAGATCCCCAGACAGCTCTCCAACCTGAAAGACTTGCATCTGTTGTGATTACAGTCCAGGTTGGACGAACAAAAGAGGCCCCTTGAATTATACGATGGTGATCTAACCGCCAAGTCAGAGAAACTTGAACATTGGGATTTAAGGATATTAATTGTGATATCTTTGTATAATCTCTGCACCTTTGATTCAGCATACAAAGCTGGAGAGGTCTCAAATGAAAACGAGCAAAGGGGATCGCGTCCGATGCTGCAGTCATGAGACCTAAAACTTCCATGCACATAGCCACTGAAGGGAATGATTGAGACTGAAGGTTCCGACAAGCTGAAACCAATTTTATTTGTCTCTTTTCTGTTAGAGACAGAGTCATGGACACTGAATCTATCTGGAAACTTAAAAAGGTGACCCTTGTCTGAGGAATCAAGGAACTTTTTGGTAAATTGATCCTCCAACTATGTATTTGAAGAAACAACACTAGTTGATTTGTGTGAGATTCGGCAGAATGTAAAGACTGAGCTAGTACCAAGATATCGTTCAAATAAGGAAACACTGCAATACCCTGTTCTCTGATTACAGAGAATAGGGCACCGAGAGCCTATGAAAAGATTCATGGAGCTGTCGCTAGGCCAAATGGAAGAGCGACAAATTGGTAATGCTTGTCTAGAAAAAAGAATCTCAGAAACCAATAGTGGTCTGGATGAATCAGAATATGAAGATATGCATCCTGTAAGTCTATCGTGGACATATAATGACCTTGCTGAACAAAAGGCAGAATAGTCCTTATAGTCACCATTTTGAAAGTTGACACTCTTTCAGAAGGGTTCAAAATTTTCAGATCCAGAACTGGCCTGAATGAATTTTCTTTCTTTGGGACAATGAATAGATTTGAATAAAACCCCAGACCCTGTTCCTGAAATGGAACTGGCATAATTACCCCTGAAAGTTCTAGATCTGAAACACACTTCAGAAAAGCCTGAGCCTTCACTTTATTTGCTGGGACGCGTGAGAGAAAAAATCTTCTCACAGGAGGTCTTACTGTGAATCCTATTCGATACCCTTGAGAGACAATGCTCTGAATCCATTGATTTTGGACAGAATCTGCCCAAATGTTTTGGAAAAAATTTAATCTGCCCCCCACCAGCTGAGCTGGAATGAGGACCGCACCTTCATGCAGACTTGGGGGCTGGCTTTGGTTTCTTAAAAGGCTTGGATTTATTCCAACTTGAAGAAGGTTTCCAATTGGATCCAGATTCTTTGGGGGGAAGGATTTGCTTTCTGTTCCTTATTCTGTCGAGAAAAATGAAAACGATTAGAAACTTTAGATTTACCCTTAGATCTTTTATCCTGCGGTAAAAAACTCCCTTCCCCCAGTAACAGTTGAAATAATTGAATCCAACTGAGAACCAAATAAATTGTTACCTTGGAAAGAAAGAGATAGTAATCTAGACTTAGATACCATGTCAGTATTCCAATATTTGAGCCACAAAGCTCTTTTAGCTAAAATAGCTAAATACATAGATTTAACATCAATTTTGATGATATCAAAAATTGCATCACAGATAAAATGATTAGCATGTTTAAGCAAGCGAACAATGCTAGACAAATCAGGATCTATTTCCTGTTGCGCTAAGCTTTCCAACCAAAAAATTGATGCAGCTGCAACATCAGCCATAGAAATGGCAGGTCTGAGAAGATAGCCAGAATATAAATAAGCTTTCCTTAGAAAAGATTTGTTTCCTATCTAAAGGGTCCTTAAAGGAAGTACTATCTTCCATAGGGATAGTAGTACATTTGGCAAGAGTAGAAATAGCCCCATCAACTTTGGGGATTTTTTCCCAAAACTCCAGTCTAACTGCTGGCAAAGGATACAACTTTTTAAACCTAGAAGAAGGAATAAAAGAAGTACCAGGCCTATTCCATTCCTTTGAAATCATATCAGAAATAGCACCAGGAACTGGAAAAACCTCTGGAGTAACCACAGGAGGTTTATAAACAGAAATTAAACGTTTACTAGTTTTAGTATCAAGAGGACTAGTTTCCTCAATATCCAAAGTAATCAACACCTCTTTTAACAAGGAACGAATATACTCCATCTTAAAGAGATAAGTAGATTTGTCAGTGTCAATATCTGAGGTAGGATCTTCAGATAGATCCTCATCAGAGGAGGATAATTCAGTATGTTGTCGGTCATTTGAAATTTCATCAACTTTATGAGAAGTTTTAAAAGACCTTTTACGTTTATTAGAAGGCGGAATAGCAGACAAAGCCTTCTGAATCGCATCAGCAATAAAATCTTTTATATTCACAGGGATATCATGTACATTAGATGTTGAAGGAACAACAGGCATTGTACTAGTACTGATGGATACATTCTCTGCATGTAAAAGCTTATCATGACAACTATTACATACTACAGCTGGAGATATAATCTCCGCTAACACTTAGCTTTGGTAGAACTGTTATCACGCAGTAAGGATCCAACAGTGGTTTCTGAGACAGGATCAGATTGAGACATCTCGCAAATGTAAGAGAAAAAACAACATATAAAGCAAAATTATCAATTTCTTTATATGGCAGTTTCAGGAATGGGAAAAAAATGCAAACAGCATAGCCCTCTGAGCATAGAAACAGGCAAGAGGCATATAGGAAGTGGGTTTAATACTGATTGTGACTAAAACTGCTGTTGAAGCAGATTGGTCACAAGAAAAAAGAATGCTTCTATGCACTGTTTTAATAATTATTTCTATATTTCATTTGAATTACTGTGACTTGATCGTCTTGAAAGATATTGTACGTTAAAATTTAACTTTTATTGTTTATTGGTTTAAAAAGACAGCTTTAGTGGATGATAATACTGCCCTAAAGATTTAAAAACACACTCACTGTGCTACATGAAAAAACAGCATGTTATATTTGTGCTGCAAAGGTAGAACTAGTAATGCTGAGAGCAGTAATATTTAAGCTGTGAATATACACAAAGCTCTTATAGAGACCTATAGTCTTGTGTTCCTTATTTCTTACTATAGTTTCTATATTATTTAAGTCATATATATGACATAGATTCTATATATTGTAAGAAATATATTTACTTTGTGTTGTTGCCCTTTTGGGCCTAGCAATTAGAACTGCTTATGTATGTTGGTGCTACTAGTGTAAGCACAGGCTGAGGTGGCAGCCAGCACTAGATAAATATACTAATCTAGGTACTTGAAGTTGTTTGTTGTATTACCTAGTGGTAGCAATTGGGTACTCAAACAGTTATCTGAAGATTAAACGTTTTATTTAAAGGCTGTCTCCTTAATAAAATGTCATACGTTATACTATAGCTTCTTTCAGTTATATAACGTTATATTTCTAGGATACTGCCTAAGGAGTAATCTTAGCCTTGCAGTGTGTGCTGTGTATTTTATACAAAGAGCCAGTGTATGCAAACACCTCTGCTGTACCGTGCTACTAATTAAGTTGCTTCTGTGTAGTATCAAAGTAAGATTTCCTTATATTGTGGTTTCATGCAAATTGTATTCTTATCGTCTGAAGCACTGTGTTGCTTGGTATGTTATGCTTATGATTGAACAACTGGTTCTTAGAAGCGTTGCTAGTTAGCCACTAATAGTAGCCAGAGAAAGGCTATCACCTGAGGCTATAAACAATTACTCTGCATAGACCTTCGTAACTTATTGTTTGCTAAGTACCAAGTACCTATTCAGTATTCTATTATATATCCTGAATGTGCTATGTTTGGCAAGGAGAACAGTGCCCTATATAAGACAACACCGCCCCCCAAAAAGATAGCCGTAATAAACGTTAGCACCTTCAATAGTACAATTAGTTCTACGTTTTCAGATTATAAATTTTTTTAAGTATTATTGGTTTTTTCTAACATGCTGTTATATTAAAGTATAAGGCAACTAGTGAGGCCAGTTAAAAATAGAGGAGACCCCTGACGCGGCGTTTCACTAACGCTTCCTCAGAGGGATTTATATTTATAATCTGAAAACGTAGAACTAATTGTACTATTGAAGGTGCTAACGTTTATTACGGCTATCTTTTTGGGGGGCGGTGTTGTCTTATATAGGGCACTGTTCTCCTTGCCAAACATAGCACATTCAGGATATATAATAGAATACTGAATAGGTACTTGGTACTTAGCAAACAATAAGTTACGAAGGTCTATGCAGAGTAATTGTTTATAGCCTCAGGTGATAGCCTTTCTCTGGCTACTATTAGTGGCTAACTAGCAACGCTTCTAAGAACCAGTTGTTCAATCATAAGCATAACATACCAAGCAACACAGTGCTTCAGACGATAAGAATACAATTTGCATGAAACCACAATATAAGGAAATCTTACTTTGATACTACACAGAAGCAACTTAATTAGTAGCACGGTACAGCAGAGGTGTTTGCATACACTGGCTCTTTGTATAAAATACACAGCACACACTGCAAGGCTAAGATTACTCCTTAGGCAGTATCCTAGAAATATAACGTTATATAACTGAAAGAAGCTATAGTATAACGTATGACATTTTATTAAGGAGACAGCCTTTAAATAAAACGTTTAATCTTCAGATAACTGTTTGAGTACCCAATTGCTACCACTAGGTAATACAACAAACAACTTCAAGTACCTAGATTAGTATATTTATCTAGTGCTGGCTGCCACCTCAGCCTGTGCTTACACTAGTAGCACCAACATACATAAGCAGTTCTAATTGCTAGGCCCAAAAGGGCAACAACACAAAGTAAATATATTTCTTACAATATATAGAATCTATGTCATATATATGACTTAAATAATATAGAAACTATAGTAAGAAATAAGGAACACAAGACTATAGGTCTCTATAAGAGCTTTGTGTATATTCACAGCTTAAATATTACTGCTCTCAGCATTACTAGTTCTACCTTTGCAGCACAAATATAACATGCTGTTTTTTCATGTAGCACAGTGAGTGTGTTTTTAAATCTTTAGGGCAGTATTATCATCCACTAAAGCTGTCTTTTTAAACCAATAAACAATAAAAGTTAAATTTTAACGTACAATATCTTTCAAGACGATCAAGTCACAGTAATTCAAATGAAATATAGAAATAATTATTAAAACAGTGCATAGAAGCATTCTTTTTTCTTGTGACCAATCTGCTTCAACAGCAGTTTTAGTCACAATCAGTATTAAATTGTATTCCTATGCTTACGCACTGCTCCTATAGTGTTTAACAAGATTTATTAATAAATATAACAGATAATATTACAAAACACTATAAGAGAAACTACTAATTACCATTAAAACAAAAAGGTTCTATAACTCCTTTTTTTTGCTTGTAATATAGGAAGTGGGGTTTAAATAATTAAATTATTTGTCGCCACGTATGACGCACAATGCAAAATGAAATGTTGCACTAACAACATTCGGAAATGATGCAACTCGCGTCATGGCAGACACAACCTTGCAAGGAAACCCAGCATCAACTAAGACGCCGGAAATGACAAATTTGCGTCACCGAAAAAAAAAAATTCTCGCGCCAAGAATGATGCAATAAACATCAGCATTTTGCGACTTCGCAAGCCTAATTTTGACCGCGAAAATTAATGAAAAAGCAGTCAATTTGAAGACAGACTATACCCCAGGTAAGAAAAAAAATAACTTCCTAAATATGTTTCCCAATTTTGAAACTGATAGTCTGCAAAAGAAAATATACATAAACCTGACTCATGGCAAATATAAATACAATACATATATTTAAAACTTTATATTAATACATAAAGTGCCAAACCATAGCTAAGAGTGTCTTAAGTAAAGAAAAACATACTTACCGAAAGACACCCATCCACATATAGCCAAACCAGTACTGAAAAAGTAACAGTAGAGGTAATGGAATATGAGAGTATATCGTCGATCTGAAAAGGGAGGTAGGAGATGAATAACAGAGAACCTTTGAAAAGATTTCCAGTGAGGAAAACCATAGAATCAATAGGTGATACTCCCTTTACATCCCTCTGACAAAAACTGTACTCTGAGAGGAAACGGGCTTCAAAATGCTGAGAATGCTGAGAAGCGCATATCACAGAAGAAAATCAAGCACAAACTTACTTCACCACCTCCATAGGAGGCAAAGTTTGTAAAAACTGAATTGTGGGTGTGGTGAGGGGTGTATTTATAGGCATTTTGAGGTTTGGGAAACTTTGCCCCTCCTGGTAGGATTGTATATCTCATACGTCACTAGCTCATGGACTCTTGCAAATTACATGAAAGAAAGAAAAGCTTAGTAACCAACCCTGGTTTTCTATGTAGGGGTAGCATAAATGTTTGGAAGGTAAGCAAGGACTACCTCACCGTCTTCCAACTGCTAAAAGCCACCATTACTCTTACTAAAGAGGATTACATTGACACAGCATTGCCCCAATCCTTGCTTGCAGGGAAAAGTACCCATTAAAGGATTAATATCTTCAGACATCATCTTCGCACATCCATCCTGATGTTTAACGCAAAGAATGACTGGGGGTTTATGGGAAGTGGGAGTGATACTTAACAGCTTTGCTGGGGTGTTCTTTGCCTCCTCCTGGTGGCCAGGAGTTGAATTCCCACTAGTAATTGAATGGATTTGTGGACTCTCCATGCCATTAGAAAGAAAACTGGTTTCCAGTTAATGTGTTTCCAATGAGTTGTTCTAATAGCTGAAGAGTATAAAATGTATTGGAAATTTAGTTTGTTTTTTTTGTATATAAAATAGCTGGGGGGTTTTTAATTGAAGTCTCAATCCATTGTTCCCAAGAACATGCCCATATAAATATAATATAAACAATTTTATACACCCCAGCATGTAAAACATATCACTGGGAAATCATTAAAGTGTCACCATTTTTGAACCTAGGTTTTTTATTTTATTTATCTCTCTATTCTGCTGAGGACAGTAAGGGACATATAAAAGAGAGTGCAAACAAAGCTGCGTGTGTAAAGTAATTGTCCAACAGGGTTTCCACACAGATTTTATTGCACACTCTCTTTTATTGCTTGTTTTATACATGTTCCCAATTATCCTCAGCAGAAGATAGATAAATAGAAAACCTAGGTTCAAACATGGCTGCGCCAATTAATTTATAGAAACTAAAGTACTTTATTGATACTAAACATTTTACATTTAAATTGTCAATATTTAAACAACTAAAATAATTGTAAAAATACATTATTCTAAGCCTACTTTTTAAAAATACATTATTATCTAGCATATATTTACTGTTTAATATCTTTTAAAGGGGCATAAAGATTTTTCTTTCACAATTCAGGTAGAGCATAGAATTTTAAACAACTTTACAATTTTACTTCTATTATCAAATTTGCTTCATTCTTTTGGTGTCCTTTGTTGAAGAAACAGCAGTGCACTACTGGGAGCTAACTGACTACTTCGGCTAAGCCAGTGATAAGAGGCATATATCTGCAACCATCAATCATAGTAGTGCATTGCTGCTCATAAGCCTACAGAGGTATAATTTTCAACAAATGATAGCAAGAGAACAAAGCAAATTTAGATGATAGACGTAAATTATAAAGTCCTGATTCAGATAGAGAACACCATTTTAAACAACATGCGACATGATTAAGGGTTAACACCTGAAACGTCCTCTATGGTTGTCAATGTCTATGAAGCTGAATGAGAGATTATGCGCTGCTGCAATACTTTCTTCGCTTACTGTGAGTGAAGTCGGGGCAGTGCCTGGTTTAACTTTACAAACTGGGATATTTGCTGCAGGAGGGACAGCAGAGCAAAGTGCCCAACCAGTGACAATCTCCTAATACGCAATATGGTTAGGAGCTCTGGGTGTCTCATAATTGACAGTGGTTTTGCTTTTTTTTATTTCTGAAAATGTTTAAAGGGAAGGCCTACTCAGGTTTTTTTTTCTACCTTGTGTATCAGACCAACTGTTAAAAACATTAAAGGGATATGAACCACAAAAAAAGAGCATAACATTTTAAGAAAGTTTCCAATTCCCTTCTTTAATCAAATTTGCTTTGTGAGAATGATATTCTTTATTAAAAAGATACCTAGGTAGGCATCTGGAGCACTAAATGTCAGGAAATAGTGCTGCCCTCTAGTGCTTTAGCAAATAGATAACATTCTTGCAAAACTGCTGCCAAATAGTGCTCCAGACTCAGTTTAACAAAAGATACAAAGAGAACAAAGAAAATGAGATAATAGAAGTAAATTAGAAAGTTGTTTAAAATCGCATGCTCTGTATAAATCAAGAAATATGTCAGGTTTCATGTTCCTTTAAAGGGACATTAAACACTTTGCATTTACGTAAAGATTGTGCTTTGTCCCATGTTCCCTAGATAGGACCAACGGCGAAATCTGTAACCTAGGCTTCCTTCAAAATACTGCAAATAAGCTAATCCAGCATTTGCTTTTTGCCTCATAGGGAGCATAGGAGAAGCAAAAGCTTTTAAACCCCTTCCCGCCGTTAGACGTTCCATGCCGTCCTAGCTGCGCTGGGGTTTAGCGCCGTTACGACGGCATGGAGTGTCCTAGCTGTTTGGCTGTCCTGAAGCCATAGCTGCTTCCTAAATGGGATCGCAGGCTGTAGGGCGTGTCTAGCGTCATAGGCATTCCCCCCACCCGATCCCATCATTGAAATCACGCAAACGCATGAACGATTACGTGATTTAAATTTTTGTTCCGGCAGGAAGGGGTTAGTGTCGTTTTTTATTTTTTATATGGAAAAAAGTTTAAAGGGACACTGAACCCAATTTTTTTCTTTCGTGATTTAGATAGAGCAGGCAATTTTAAGCAACTTTCTATTTAACTCCTATTATCAATTTTTTTTTCGTTCTCTTGCTATCTTTATTTGAAAAAGGCATCTAAACTTTTTTTGGGGGTTCAGACCTCTGGACAGCAGTTTTTGATTGGTGATGAATTTATCCACCAATCAGCAAGGACAACCTAGGTTGTTCACCAAAAATTGGCTGATATCTAAACTTACATTCTTGCATTTCAAATAAAGATACTAAGAGAATGAAGAAAAATTGATAATAGGAGTAAATTAGAAAGTTGCTTAAAATGTCATGCTCTATCTGAATCACAAAAGAAAAAATTTGGGTTCGGTGTCCCTTTAAGCAAATGCTGACAGGAATTGCAGCTGATACATTGGTATATATTGCTAATGGCTGACAAGGACAGTGCCTACAGAAATAAAATGGTTTATTTAGCATTAGAACATCCATAAAAAACACAAATTGTATTTTTTTTAAATAAACAACAAATAAAATCCTTTCCATTTAGTATTAGATCATTGCCTGCTGACTTGTTTATACCTCAGTATCTGGGTTTTATCATTTCTATACACAGGCGACACCTTGTTCATTGGAGGCTGTGGGAGATTCTTTGAAGGGACGGCTGACCAGATGTATAAGAACCTATTAGAAACAATCGCATCTCTCCCAAAGGAGTCTGTATGTCAAGGCAAATGCTGTTTATATAGACAATTCCTAGACTTTAAATACTTTCTCACACTAATACAATTGGTGCAAAAGAATTTAAAGGGGTATGAAACAGTCTGTTTAATTGTTATAATAAAAACACTAAGCAGTGACTTATACTAAAAGGGACAGTATACTGTAAAATTATTTTTCCATTAGCTTGTTTTATGCTTTTAAACCACAACCTTTTAAAATAGACATGAATACACATTTTTTTCTTTCATGATTCGGATAGAGAAAACAATTAAAAAAAAAAAAAAAAAAAAGTTTCTAATTAACTTCTATTATCAAAATTGCTTTTGTTCTCTTGTCTTTGTTTAACGTTCTATGCAATATTTTAATCATGAAATGAACAAATGTATTGTATTCACAACAAAACCATGGCAACATTTCAGGAATAATTCTTTAAAGGAACAGTAGACACTAGTATAAAGAATAATATGCACAGATACTGATATACAAATCCAGTATAAAATTGTTTAAAAACTTACTTAGAAGCTTCCAGTATTAGCTCTGTTAAAAAGGTAGCTGGAACACCCACTGTAAGTGGGAAATATCAGACACTCCCCCTTACTTTGCATATGAAAAGACCCTTTACACAAACAGAAACAAGCTGGACTAGGTATATGTCGGTATTCCCCTAAAACTTTGGGGCTTTATTAGCTGTCAGAGCAATGTTATTTAAAAATAAGCAAAACTATACATTTAAAAAAAACAACTTTATGGGCTATATAAATAGATCATCTACAAAACATTTATGCAAAGAAAGAATGAGTGTATAATGTCCCTTTAATCATACAGTATATAATTCACCTTTACCAGCATTCCTATATACCAGAAGATGGCACCAAAAATCAAAGAATAAAAATATAAACCCCTAATATTTCTTTTAAAACATTTTTACTGCGCCATACCAAAACCCAAATGAAAAAAGTACCTCTTTTATACCAGCGCCACCTTCTGGTAAAAGGAATGCTGACAAGGGTGAATTGTATACTGCATGATTAGGGAAACAATCCCGAAATGTTTCTGTAATTTTGTTGTGAATTTGTGGATACAACAAATGTATCCAATTCAGGGGCGTTTTACGGCCTAGGCCAACAAGGCCCGTGGCTAGGGCGGCAGATTTGGGAGGGCGGCAGATTTGGGAGAGCGGCAGATTTGGGAGAGCGGCAAGCACCATTCACCAAAGGCTTGCTTGATTATCCCAGGCGCGAAATTGAAAGGAGTGGACTGAAGAAACTGAGACTGAGACGAATATTCAAGGTAAAAGTCCCCCACTGACACCAATGCTTTTTATTGTTTTCTCATTCTCTCAAACAAATTAGTGGCTGCAGCAAGTCGGTTAGTTTATGTCTACTATGCAAAATCACCATGCCAATTAAGCGTTTATTCAAGTACCGTATGTACTTCAATAAATGCTTCATTTTAACTTTATATCATTTCTTCTTCCCTTTGCTAGAGGCGGGACCGGGAGCCACTCATTTTTTTCTTATGGTGCTGCGGCTTACAGTTTAATTACAGAGTACACTGACTGATCTAAGACCGGCTCTATTTCTCGCGCTGTGCCGATTGGCATGGTGATTTTGCATAGTAGACATAAACTAACCGACTTGCTGCAGCCACTAATTTGTTTGAGAGACTGAGAAAACAATAAAAAGCATTGGTGTCAGTGGGGGACTTTTACCTTGAATATTTTCACTTAGCGCCCCCCCCCCCCCTTTTTTTGTGATTAGGTCACAGTTGTTAATTGCATTTGTATTTGTTCTATATGTGGGATCTTGGCAGTGATTCTTTGTATGCTGGGCTGACTGTTGTACATTAACAGAAATGTATTGCCTCTTTATAGAAAGTTTTTTGTGGACACGAACACACAGTGAGGAACCTAAAGTTTGCATTAAAAGTAGAACCAGATAATGAAGATGTGAAGAAGAAACTTGCCTGGGCAAAGGTGAGTCAGCTGGCTGGTTCAATATTTACATACCTTAAAGGGATATGAAACCCAAATTTTTTCTTTCATGATTCAGATAGAGCATGACATTTTAAACAACTTTCTAATTTACTTCTATTATCAATTCTTTGTTCTCTTGGTATCTTTATTTGAAAAGTAGGAATGTAAGCTTAGGAGCCGGACCATTTTTGGTTCAGCACCTGGGTAGCGCTTGCTGATTGGTGGCTAAATGATTGGGTTTCATATCCTTTTAAAGGACACACCTAATTGCAACATTTTCTGCAGTATTCCATTATATTAACGTATCAGCATCTTTTTACTTTATTAAAGATTTGCAAAGAATAAAGTGATTGTTTTGGGACTAGTGCATAAAAAGGAAATTTATGCTTACCCGATAAATTTATTTCTTTTACGATATGACGAGTCCACGGATTTCATCCTTACTTGTGGGATATCGCCTCCTGGTCAGCAGGAAGTGGCAAAGAGCTCCACAGCAGAGCTGCATATATAGCCCCTCCCCCTCCAGTCATTCGACCGAAGTTAGGAAGAGAAAGGAAAAGGCCAAGGAGCAGAGGTGACTGAAGTTTTAAAAATCAAAATCAAAACCTGTCTTTCTAAAAATAACAGGGTGGGCCGTGGACTCGTCATATCGTAAAAGAAATAAATTTATCAGGTAAGCATAAATTTCCTTTTCTTTTACAAGATATGACGAGTCCACGGATTTCATCCTTACTTGTGGGATACAATACCAAAGCAATAGGACACGGATGAAAGGGAGGGACAAGACAGGGACCTAAACTGAAGGCACCACTGCTTGAAGAACCTTTCTCCCAAAAACAGCCTCAGAAGAAGCAAATGTATTAAATTTGGAAAAAGTATGAAGAGACGACCAAGTAGCAGCCTTGCAAATCTGTTCAACAGAAGCATCATTTTTAAATGCCCATGAGGAAGCCACAGCCCTAGTAGAATGAGCCGTAATTCGTTCAGGAGGTTGCTGTCCAGCAGTCTCATATGCCAAACGGATGATACTCTTCAGCCAAAAAGAAAGAGAGGTAGCCGTAGCTTTCTGACCACTACGTTTCCCAGCAAAAACCACAAACAAAGAAGATGTTTGACGAAAATCCTTAGTCGCCTGCAAATAAAATTTTAAGGCACGAACTACATCCCAAGTTATGTATCAGACGCTCCTTCTTAGAAGAAGGATTAGGACATAATGAAGGAACCACAATCTCCTGATTAATATTCTTGTTAGAAACAACCTTAGGAAGAAAACCTAGTTTGGTACGTAACACCACCTTATCAGCATGGAAAATAAGATAAGGTGGATCACATTGTAAAGCCGAAAGCTCCGAAACTCTGCGAGCGGAAGAAATAGCAACCAAAAATAAAACTTTCCAAGATAATAACTTAATATCTATGGAATGCATGGGTTCAAACGGAACCCCTTGAAGAACCTTAAGAACTAAATTCAAACTCCACGGAGGAGCAATAGGTCTAAACACAGGTCTGATTCTAGTTAGAGCCTGACAAAAAGACTGAACATCTGGAACGTCTGCCAGACGTTTGTGTAGCAAAATTGATAAAGCAGAAATCTGTCCCTTTAAGGAACTTGCTGACAACCCTTTCTCCAAACCTTCTTGGAGAAAAGCCAAAATTCTTGGAATTCTAACTCTACTCCATGAGTAGTTCTTGGATTCACACCAATAAAGATATTTACGCCATATCTTATGGTAAATCTTTCTAGTAACATGCTTACGTGCCTGAATCAAGGTATCAATGACCGAATTAGAGAACCCTCACTTAGATAAAATCAAGCGTTCAATCTCCAAGCAGTCAGCTGCAGAGAAACTAAGTTCGGATGAAGGAAGGGTCCCTGAATGAGAAGGTCCTGCCTCAATAGAAGTTTCCACGGAGGCAGAGAGGACATGTCCACCAGATCGGCATACCAAGTCCTGCGAAGCCACGCAGGAGCGATGAGAATCACTGATGCCCTCTCCTGTTTGATCCGAGCAATCACCCGGGAAAGAAGAGCAAACGGCGGGAACACATAGGCTAGGTTGAACGACCAAGGCACTACCAAGGCATCTATCAGTTCGGCCTGAGGGTCCCTGGACCTGGATCCGTACCTTGGAAGCTTGGCATTGCGTTGAGATGCCATCAGATCCAATTCCGGTCTGCCCCACCGGAGAATCAGGGTAGCAAAGACCTCTGGATGAAACGTCTGTCTGCTAAAAAAATCCGCTTCCCAGTTGTCCACTCCTGGGATGTAGATTGCTGACAGATAGCAAGAGTGAGGCTCCGCCCACCGAAGTATCTTGGATACTTCTGTCATCGCCAAGGAACTCCTTGTTCCTCCCTGATAGTTGATATAAGCCACAGTCGTGATGTTGTCCGACTGAAATCAGATGAACTTGGCCGAGGCCAATTGAGGCCAAGCTTGAAGTGCATTGAATATTGCTCTCAATTCCAGAATATTTATGGGAAGTAGAGATTCTGCTCAAGTCCACACTCCCTGAGTCTTAAGGGAATTCCAGACTGCTCCCCATCCAAGGAGGCTGGCATCCGTTGTCACTATCACCCATGAAGGTCTGCGGAAGCACGTCCCTTGGGACAGGTGATCCGGCGACAACCACCAAAGAAGAGAGTCTCTTGTCTCCTAACAAATTTGCATAATCTCCATTCCACTGTCTGAGCATGCTCAGTTGTAGAGGTCTGAGATGAAACCGCGCAAACGGAATGATGTCCATTGCCGCTACCATCAATCCGATTACCTCCATGCACTGAGCCACTGATGGCCGAGGAGCGGCCTGAACAGTTCGGCATGTCTCTATAGAATCTTTAACATTCTGACTTCCATCAAAAAGATTTTCATGGATACGGAATCTATTAGAGTTCCCAGAAAAGGAACCTTTGTCTGTGGAACTAGGGAACTCTTCTCTAGATTCACCTTCCACCCATGAGTCCTTAGAAAAGACAGAACCATGTTGGTATGGGACTCTGTCAGTTGAAAAGAGGACGCCTGGATTAGAATATCGTCTAGATAAGGCGCCACTGCAATGCCCCGCGGTCTGAGAACCGCTAGCAAAGACCCTAGAACTTTCGTGAAGATCCTGGGAGCCATGGCCAGCCCGAAGGGAAGAGCCACAAACTGAAAATGTTTGTCCAAGAAGGCAAACCTTAGAAACCGGTGATGATCTCTGTGGATAGGAATGTGTAGATATGCATCCTTTAAGTCCACGGTAGTCATATATTGACCCTCCTGGATCAATGGAAGAATTGTCCGAATTGTTTCCATCTTGAAGGATGGGACTCTGAGAAATTTGTTTAGACTCTTGAGATCTAAAATGGGTCTGAACGTTCCCTCCTTTTTGGGAACCACGAAAAGATTTGAGTAAAACCCCTGTCCCTGTTCCTGTATTGGAATGGGACAAATTACTCCCATAGTAGAGAGGTCTTTTACACAACGTAAGAACGCCTCTCTTTTTATCTGGTCTACAGACAATCGTGAAAGAAGAAACCTTCCCCTTGGAAAGGAATTTCTGAACTCCAGTTGGTACCCCTGGGACACGATTTCTAGTGTCCAGGGATCCTGAACATCTCTTATCCAAGCCTGGACAAAGAAAGAAAGTCTGCCCCCTACTAGGTCCAGTCCCGGGGGCCGTCCCTTCATGCTGTCTTGAGAGCAGCAGTGGGCTTTTTGGGTTGTTTACTTTTGTTCCAAGCCTGATTGGGTCTCCAGACGGGTTTGGGCTGAGCGAAGCTCCCTTCCTGTTTAGCGGAAGAGGAGGAAGAGACACCCTTGAAATTTCGAAAGGAACGAAAATTACTCTGTCTCCTTTGTTTGGACGTCTTGTCCTGAGGAAGGAGATGACCCTTACCTCCCGTAATGTCAGAGATAATCTCTTTCAATTCAGGCCCAAATAAAGTCCTTCCTTTGAAAGGGATAGCTAGAGGATACATCCGCAGACCAGGATTTCAACCATAGGGCTCTGCGTGCTACAATGGCCAAACCTGCATTCTTAGCCGCCAACTTGGTAATCTGAAAAGCGGCGTCTGTAACAAAGGAATTGGCTAGTTTAAGGGCCTTGATTCTATCCACTATTTCCTCCAAAGGAGTCTCAGTTTTAAGAGACTCTTCTAGGGCATCAAACCAAAAGGCAGCCGCAGTTGTAACTGGTACAATGCAGGCCGTTGGTTGCAACAGAAACCGTTGGTGAACAAACAGCTTTTTTAGAAGACCCTCCAACTTCTTATCCATAGGGTCCTTGAAAGCACAACTGTCCTCAATAGGAATAGTTGTACGCATTAGCTAGAGTAGAAATAGCTCCCTCCACCTTAGGAATAGTTTGCCAGACATCCCTAATGGTGTCAGGTAAAGGGTACATTTTCTTAAATATAGGGGAAGGAGAGAAAGGAATACCTGGCCTTTCCCATTCCTTGTTAATAATTTCCAAAATTCGTTTGGGAATTGGAAAAACATCAGCGTAAGTAGGAACTTTCAAATATCTGTCCATCTTACACAATTTTTCTGGAGGGACTACAAAAGAGTCACAGTCGTCCAGAGTTAACAAAACCTCCCGCAATAACAGGCGAAGGTGTTCAAGCTTAAATCTTTAGGACATCACGTCCGAATCTGTTTTAGGTAATGCACTACCTGAGTCAGACAGTTCTCCTTCTGATAAAATCTCCCTACCCCCCCGCTTCAGAGTCCTGGGAGGGAAGATCGGAGATCGCCATCAAGGAGTCAGAAGTCGCCTGAACTACCTGGGTCTCTATTCTACTACGTTTACCCTGTAGTACTGGTAACTTAGATAACACCTCTGTAAGGGTTGAGGACATAACTGTAGCCATATCCTGCAGAGTGAATGATGCAGACACTGACGAAGAACATGGCGTCGCTTGTGTGGGCGTTATGGGCTGAGATGCTTGGGATTGAGTTTTATCCTGGACCTCATCATCCTGAGTACAATCATTATTATCATCAGATAAGAAAATGTGTTCATTACACTGTAATGCCCTAGTAATATATGAGGGACAAAGTGTAACAGGGGGTTCCACAATGGCATGTAAACACTATGTTCATCCATCATAACAATGTGAAAAAAAAATGAGTACCCACAGAAATCTATTGTAAAAATAAATATATTGAGTACTGTGTCTTTAAGACGCAAATCACATATATGTCCGTCTTTTTTACTTTTTTAAAATAACATAATCCGAATTCCTTTGCAAAGGAGAAGTTTCTAATAAAAAACCTTCCCTTCTTACACCGTGAATTATAACTTTGTAATCATCCACAATTATAAGGCATAAACTGTTCTTAGTAATAAACACTTTGTCAACCTCGCCGCAGCTCTGCTGCGGCTCCTACCTGCACCTGTGACCGGACAATGAAAATCACATACATATCCGAAAGAACAGGCTAGAAAGCTCAGACGATCGAGTTATTACCAACTGAACTGCGCTATGAAAGCGTGCAAAATCTAGCTCCGCCCCTCGTGGGCGTAACGCAATATGCTCTATGCAAATAAGTAACGTCCGCCATTAACCGGAGAAAATAGTATTCGTATACACTCCGGAATAAACATATCACAAAAAGAACGTACAGACAACTGTAAAATCTTGTGTCAAAAACATTGAGTACCGTCCAGCTCCATAACAATGGCCCCACACACAACTCCCTAGCACTTTCAAGGCACACACGCCTGAATGTCTAGAAAGTATATACACAATAGTCACCAATTTCTCCCATTTAATTAAACTTATTCAGAGAACTTGGTACCTTATGTCATGTTGTATATGTATACCAGCGCTTCTAGTTAAAAAATCACTAGAGTGTCTGGTTCTGAGTTGCACTTACATACCAATCCCCAGCATAGGAAAAATACAGTCCATCTGCGATATTCTTTCCCCAGAATAAAAGAACTGCACTTACTTTATGCCGAGTTTTCAAAGTGTCAAGAGGTGCTCCATATCCTCCTGAGGTCCTATGAAACAGAAAAAGTCTTAGTTAAGATTGTTTAAGACTTTGTACATCACGCAGCACAATTCTGGGAGGCACAGTGGAGACAAAAATCCACCAGTTCCCACAGTCTAAAAAGACTACTTGAGGCTGCTCTGTAATAAAATAGTACACTTTGGGAGCATTTAAAAACAAAAAACTCTTGATTGAAAAATCTAAACTAAACACCTCACTTTACCTCTTCCTATCACTAACACAGGCAAAGAGAATGACTAGAGGGGGAGGGACTATATATGCAGCTCTGCTGTGGAGCTCTTTGCCACTTCCTGCTGACCAGGAGGCAATATCCCACAAGTAAGGATGAAATCCGTGGACTCGTCATATCTCGTAAAAGAAATAAAAATGCTCCAGTTCGTTAGGCTGAAGCATATACTTACTGAAAAAGCAACACTTGTGTCCTTTAAAGGGACTTGAAACTTGATTTTTTTTCTTTTGTGTTCATTGTCCCTTTTTATAATGATATCAGGAACTTTAGCTCTATCCCAAGTGGCTGCATATAGGCATGTTATGTTTTTTATCCTAAGGTCAGCACCATCTAAATCTGTCATTTTCTTTTTCACAGGATCGAGATGACGATGACATTCCTACAGTCCCCTCCAGCCTTGAAGAGGAGTTTCTTTATAACCCATTCATGAGAGTCAAGTGAGTATCAATGTGCACCTTTGGCCCTGCATGATGGGCAATCTATTGTATAAAGACCAGTTTATCTATACAATATGTAGTTACTTGTAATGTTCCATAAGATTTTATTAGGTACAATCCTACTGAAAATAAATAGCTGGAAGGTTTGCCACACTTATTTTATTGGCCAATTCCTGTTATATAATTAAAGAGACAAAAATTGTATCTGGTTTAACCTTTTTTTTAAAATAAATAAATATATATGCTTACCTGTCAGCAGTTGGTAAGTATACAGTGTGCATGCAACATACCTGCGCATGCACACGCAGCACCAATAAAATGTTAGTCTTTCATAACACGGTGGGGCTGTGCAGCATATTATTGACTTTCACATCCCTTTAATGGGACAGTACATACCTTGACGTTTTTATTTAAAGGGATATGAAGTCCAAAATGTTTCTTTCGTGGTACAGATAAAGCATGTGATATTTAACAACTTTCTAACTTACTTCTATTAATTTTGTTTGCTTCTTTTCATATCATTTGTAGAAAAGCAGGAACATATGCTTAGGAGCCGGCCCCTTTCTGGAGAACTATATGGCAGTAGTTTTGCAAGAATGTTATCCATTTGCTAGAGCACTAGATGGTAGCACTATTGCCTGCCATATAGTGCTCGAGATGCCTGCCTAATATTATGAAAACTAAGCAAATTTGATAATTGAAGTCAATTGGAAACTTTTTTTTAAATGGTATGTGCTGTCTAAATCACAAAATATTTGTTTGGGTTTCATATCCCTTTAAAATCTTTAGTTATGTGTAGTAGAATAAGTTTGCAATATATTTTCCTTATTTTGTCTCCTTTTCCTGTAATTTAAGTCTGAAGTTGTTGGTATTTCAAGTCCTGAAACCTGAAAGAGCACTTAGCAGGCATTACAAGCCTAACCATGTCACATATCTGTATATCATTTGCAGTTTCTTATTATTTATGTGGAAGCCAAACAATGGAGATTTTGTTATTACAATGACGACAGGCGGTAGAATTTGACCATTAAAAAAAAAAACAGTAGCAGCATGGAAGGTGTTAATATGTTCAAATAACATTACAGCTCTGCTGATCTGTTAATCTAGTTTAAGACTCCAGAACAATGTTGTAATTACAGGTTGTGTACTGCCCCTTTTAAGCTAATTAGTAAGGTTAGTATGTTATTATTTTCCAATAAAGTTGGCAACTGTTACTGGTGGAAGATACAAGAGTCTGTGATGTGGTCATGTTATGTGATTTGTTTCTATATAAATTATAGGGAAGAATCTGTCAAGAAATTCACCGGTAAAACTGACCCTGTGGATGTCATGAGGGCTTTGCGGAAAGAGAAGGACGAGTTTAAAAAGCCAAAGGAACTACCAATCCCAGCAATCCTTGCTTTCCAACTGAGTCTGCTTAAGGAGCCCTTTCCGCCAAAAAAATAATACAAAAACTCTAGGAACTTTCATCCAAAACAAATTCACATTTTGTTAATTCAGATATTAATTTTAGAGGTTTGCTCTTTCATATGGGCGGCTGTTTTGCAGCATTGTGCTACTTTTTTGTTACACCAAGCTGGCATCAAGATTATGCTCTAAAAAGCAGGAAGTACAAAGAGCATGCATAAATCATGACCTTTTTAAATAATCATTCTGAACCCTACAAATCTTATGAGCTATGCTGAAGCATGCATAGCGTACGTTTTATCATCCTCCATCGTGACAGTGGGATAAATTAACTAACAGCCTTTCCAAAATTTCCAGTCTCGTCAACTTCTATTGTAACGATCCTTTTGTTAAATGTCATCCAACTTTACATTATTTGTTAAATGTTCTCTGTAGAAAGATTTGTGAGATTGAATAGGCTGGCCTGACAGTATTGGATCTACCCCACTACCTGTTTGTTCCAACTGATAGACTGGAGAAAGTGAAAATTAGCGAAGGTGGATCTATTAACTAGCTACAACACAAAAGGTTTATAGAGCTCTTATATTTAATAAAATGTATGTATTACAAAAAAAATAAAAAATTGACATCCCTTTAACGGGACATGAAACCCAAATATTTCCTTTCACAGTTCAGATACAGCATACCATTTTAAACTTAAATTTACTTGTTTTATCTATTAGTTCTATTATCAAATTTGCGTCATATTTCTAGTATACTTTGTTGAAAGAACAGCAATGCACTGCTGTCAACAAACAGAACACATTGGTGAGCCAATGAAAAGAAGCATATGTTTGCAGCCACCAATCAGCAGCTAGCTGACAGTAGTGCATTACCGCTCCTAAGCATACCTTGGTATGCTTTTAAACAAATGATACTAAAAAAACAAAGCAAATTAGATAATAGAAGTTATCTGTAGGGTTGTTTAAAATTGCATGCTCAGTTTATATCATTAAAGTTTAATATTGGCTTCACTATCCCATCTGTATAAAATAGAACACAAATATTAGAAACACGAAATAATTTCCCAGTTTTTCTGAAGCTTCTGGCAGACTGCATGTAACAATACAATTACGTAATTATTTTAGTAGGACATATAACTCAAATAACAGGTGGAGCTGTTGGCCCCAATATAAGGCCAGATTACAAATCCCACGCAAGCAAAAAGGGGTTTATTGTGTCCGTTTGCGCTGGTCGGGTGTAGCTCTCATATTACAAGTTGTAAGTAAACGCGATTGCGTAAGCGCAATAAAAGTTAGAATTATACAATGATTTTATGAATGTTATTCTTATCTGAGACCAAATAGCTCCATTGGTAATTTGAGTTGTATCTCCCTTACAGGTGCTATAGAATTAATATGTTCACTAATGTTCCTGTTGGATATAAATACAGCATTTTACCAAAACTACATTTTTAGTTTTAAAATGACATAAGTTATAATAAAGTTTAATAATCATATGTTTAACCCCTGCGCCTTTTCTAATCAGGATATGGCTGATGATTGGAAGCTACCTGAGTATGTCACTCCCGATTGGCTCACAGATATTGTCCTACTTAGGAGTGCCAATGCACTGTGGCTCTTACAAGCAACTTTAACTATGTGTATAAACCATTTGCAGAGCTAAGCACATAGTTATAAATTAATACAGGTGGCCCTCGTTTTACAACGGTTCAATTTACACCGTTTCAGAATAACAACCTTTTTTTCCCAGTCATGTGACTGCTATTGAAAAGCATTGAGAAACAGTGCATTTATTAAAATAGCCAGTAGGTGGAGCTGTCCGCTTGTGTTGCAGCAAAGCCAAGCAAGCTGAAATTAATCAGTTTAACCAGACCTGAGCTATTGAGCAGATTTCAAAAGGAACAAGATCTTCCTGTCTATAAATCAGTCCAGATTGGAATGCATAGAAAGAACTGTTTGCAGAAAAATGCAAGTGAAGTCTGTGTTGTGTGATTATTTTATTAGGTTTATAATGCTCTTTAGCAAATGTTTTTGTTCATTTAACTTAGTTTAATTATATATTCTGTGTTGTGTGATTATTTTATTAGGTTTATAATGCTGTCTAGCATTTAAAGTCTTCATTTCAAAGCTTCAAAAATAATGTATTAGGTGTTACTTATGACAATTTTGAGAGGGGCCTGGAGCCTATCTCCCTCACTTCCCATTGACTTACATTATAAACTGGGTTTCAATATACAACGGTTTCGATTTACAACCATTCCTTCTGGAACCTAACCCCAGCGTAAACTGAGGGCTACCTGTATTTGCTTAATAATAAAATATTCTACTAAATTGTAATTTTCCATGTTTTTTTTTCCTTTTAAAGCAAAACTATTTTTGACTTTTAAGGGAAACACTTGTATGAAACCTGCATTCCAAGATTATAATTTTTTTATAAAGAATATGAATTCTTTGTTGGACCAGCCTAATATTTATAGGATATGAAACCCAACATTTTTTTTCCATGATCCAGATAGAGCAGGTGATTTTAAACAACTTTCTAATTTACTTCTATTATCTAATGCTTCTTTGTTCTCTTGGTATCTTTTGTTTAAAAAAAGCAGGGATGTAAACTTAGGAGCCAGCCCATTTCTGGAGCACTATATGGCAGTGGATTTGAGAGAATGGTATCCATTTGCAATAGCACTAGAGGGCAGCACTATTTCCTGCCATGTAGTGCTCCTACCTAGGTATCTTTTCAACAAAGAGTATCATGGGAACAAAGCAAATTGATAATTGAAGTAAATTGGAAACTCTTTTAAAATTGCATATTCTGTCTAAATCACAAATGAAAACAATTTGGGTTTCGTATTCCTTAAAGTGAAAGTCCATTTTGATGAATAAGTGCCCGGTTTTTAACAAACCTATTATAAACAAGGGCACTTTAATTCATCAAAATTGACATTTCACTGTTTTCTTCAAAAACTTACCTTTTAATCCTGGCAGCCGCTCCAGCGATTCCCCCGGCCGTCAGAAGCCTCTGCAGACGTCAGAAATGACGAATCAGGCTTCCTCCAATCACAGCTTCCCCCCGGGGGAATCTTGGCCTGATGCAACACTGTGATTGGAGGAAGCCAGATTCGTCATTTTAGACCCGCGAAGACGGCTTGCGACAGGCGGAGGAAGTGCTGGAGCGGCTGCCAGGATTAAAAGGTAAGTTTTTGAAGAAAACAGTGAAATGTCAATTTTGACAAATTAAAGTGCCCTTGTTTTTATTAGGTTTATTAAAAACCGGGCACTAATTCATCAAAATGGACCTTCACTTTAAACCTCCAAAACAATAGCCACACAGCCCATAAACCATCCATATTGTTTACTCTGTAAGAAGCCTAATTAATGCATGAAATTTGTCTGCACTTGTAACGTATACTACTGATGCAACACTGATATTTTATAATCTCAATGTACATTGCAGAATGATATTAATAAATAATGTAAATAATAAAATATACATTTTTGAGACACTTAAAGGGACAGTCATTTGTTATTTTTTTTTTTTTTTCAGGATTCAGATAGCGCATACAATTGTAAACAACTTTTCAATTTACTTAGTTTTCTTGGTATCTTTTGTTGAAGGAGCAGCAATGCACTACTGGTAGCTTGCTGAACACATCGATGAGCCAATGACCAATTGCTGAAATGCATAGGTCTCATGGAATGTGTTTTACATATGATATTTTATTATGTTAAAATAATTATTGGTGTGTGTATATATACTGTATATATGTGTGCGTGTGTATATGTATATGTGTGTGTATATATATATGTGTGTGTGTATGTGTGTATATGTACTGTATATATGTGTGCATGTGTGTGTGTATATATACTGTATATATGTGTGCGTGTATGTATATATATATATAAATATATGTGTATATATATATATATATATATATATGTGTGTGTGTATGTGTATATATATATATGTGTGTGTATATATATATGTGTGTGTGTGTGTGTATATGTACTGTATATATGTGTGCATGTGTGTGTGTATGTGTGTGTATATATATATATAAATGAATGAAAAAATTGTCAGTTAAAATTACATTATAATAACTAAAGAGCAAAAGCTTTAAAAACCACCCCTCAAGGGTAATGGTGCAGACCCTAAAAAAGACTTTATCAAAAACAGCAATAGAAAGAGAGAAGGTATATGAGCTTTTTTACCTCTTTTACCTTTAGGGAATTCAGCACTCTTTTAGAAACAATCAAACATTCATGTGACACAGATAGCTCAAATGTATAGGGAGAGCTACCACACAAAATAAGTAAACGTGCCTAAAGTAGAAACAGTCCACATATATAAACATGAGCAGATCTTCGTGCACAAGAAAAAACAGAATTTATGCTTACCTGATAAATTACTTTCTCCAACGGTGTGTCCGGTCCACGGTGTCATCCATTACTTGTGGGATATTCTCCTCCCCCACAGGGAAAGGCAAGGAGAGCACACAGCAAGAGCTGTCCATATAGTCCCTCCCAGGCTCCGCCCCCCCAGTCATTCGACCGACGGTTAGGAGAAAAAAAGGAGAAACTATAGGGTGCCGTGGTGACTGTAGTGTATAGAGAAATAAATTCTTCAAACCTGATTAAAAAACCAGGGAGGGCCGTGGACCGGACACACCGTTGGAGAAAGTAATTTATCAGGTAAGCATAAATTCTGTTTTCTCCAACATTGGTGTGTCCGGTCCACGGTGTCATCCATTACTTGTGGGAACCAATACCAAAGCTTTAGGACACGGATGAAGGGAGGGAGCAAATCAGGTTACCTAAACAGAAGGCACCACGGCTTGCAAAACCTCTCTCCCAAAAATAGCCTCCGAAGAAGCAAAAGTATCAAATTTGTAGAATTTGGACAAAGTGTGCAGAGAAGACCAGGTCGCTGCCTTACATATCTGATCAACAGAAGCCTCGTTCTTGAAGGCCCATGTGGAAGCCACAGCCCTAGTAGAGTGAGCTGTGATTCGTTCAGGAGGCTGCCGTCCGGCAGTCTCGTAAGCCAATCGTATGATGCTTTTCAGCCAAAAGGAAAGAGAGGTAGCAGTAGCTTTTTTGACCTCTCCTCTTGCCAGAATAAACGACAAACAGAGAAGACGTTTGTCTGAAATCCTTTGTTGTTTCTAAATAGAACTTTAAAGCACGGACTACATCTAAATTGTGAAACAAGCGTTCCTTCTTTGAAACTGGATTCGGACACAAGGAAGGCACAACTATTTCCTGGTTAATATTCTTGTTGGAAACAACCTTTGGAAGGAAACCAGGTTTAGTACGCAAAACAACCTTATCTGAATGGAACACCAGATAGGGCGGATTACACTGCAGAGCAGATAATTCAGAAACTCTTCTAGCAGAAGAAATAGCAACCAAAAACAGAACTTTCCAAGATAACAACTTGATATCTATGGAATGTAAGGGTTCAAACGGAACCCCTTGAAGAACTGAAAGAACCAAATTTAGACTCCAGGGAGGAGTCAAGGGTCTGTAAACAGGCTTGATCCTGACCAAAAGCTTGAACATCTGGCACAGCTGCCAGTCGTTTGTGTAACAAGACAGATAAAGCAGAAATCTGTCCTTTTAGAGAACTCGCTGATAATCCCTTATCCAAACCTTCTTGGAGAAAGGAAAGGATCCTAGGAATTTTAATCTTACTCCATGAGAATCCCTTGGATTCACACCAACAGATATATCTTTTCCATATTTTATGGTAATCTTTCTAGTCACAGGTTTTCTGGCTTGTACCAGAGTATCTATCACAGAATCCGAAAACCCACGCTTAGACAAAATCAAGCGTTCAATTTCCAAGCAGTCAGCTGGAGAGAAACTAAATTTGGATGTTCGAATGGACCTTGTACTAGAAGATCCTGTCTCAAAGATAGCTTCCATGGTGGAGCCGATGACATATTCACCAGGTCTGCATACCAAGTCCTGCGTGGCCATGCAGGAGCTATCAAAATCACGAGGCCTTCTCCTGTTTGATCCTGGCTACCAGCCTGGGAATGAGAGGGAACGGAGGAAACGCATAAGCTAGGTTGAAAGTCCAAGGCGCCACTAATGCATCCACTAGAGTCGCCTTGGGATCCCTGGATCTGGACCCGTAGCAAGGAACCTTGAAGTTCTGACGAGACGCCATCAGATCCATGTCTGGAATGCCCCATAATTGGGTCTACTGGGCAAACACCTCCGGGTGGAGTTCCCACTCCCCCGGATGAAAGGTCTGACGACTCAGATAATCCGCCTCCCAGTTTTCCACTCCTGGGATGTGGATCGCAGACAGGTGGCAGGAGTGATCCTCCGCCCATTTGATGATCTTGGTCACCTCTCTCATCGCCAGGGAACTCCTTGTTCCCCCCTGATGGTTGAAGTAAGCAACAGTCATCATGTTGTCTGATTGGAATCTTATGAATCTGGCCTTTGCTAGTTGAGGCCAAGCCCGGAGAGCATTGAATATCGCTCTCAGTTCCAGAATGTTTATCGGTAGAAGAGACTCTTCCCGAGACCATAGACCCTGAGCTTTCAGGGAATCCCAGACCGCGCCCCAGGCTAATAGACTGGCGTCGGTCGTGACAATGACCCACTCTGGTCTGCGGAAGCTCATTCCCTGGGACAGGTGATCCTGGTCAGCCACCAACGGAGTGAGTCTCTGGTCTTCTGATCTACTTGAATCACTGGAGACAAGTCTGTATAGTCCCCATTCCACTGTTTGAGCATGCACAGTTGTAATGGTCTTAGATGAATTCGCGCAAATGGAACTATGTCCAGTGCTGCAACCATCAACCCTACTACTTCCATGCACTGAGCTATGGAAGGCCGTAGAAACAGAGTGAAGAACTTGAAAAGCGTTTAGAAGCTTTGACTCTCTGACATCTGTCAGGAAAATCTTCATTTCTAAAGAATCTATTATTGTTCCCAAGAAAGGGACTCTTGTTGACGGAGACGGGGAACTTTTTTCTATGTTCACCTACCACCCGTGAGATCTGAGAAAGGCTAGAACAATGTCTGTGTGAGCCTTTGTCTTTGAAAGAGACGACGCCTGAATTAGGATGTCGTCCAAGTAAGATGCCACTGCAAAGCCCCTGGGTCTTAGAACCGCTAGAAGGGACCCAAGCACCTTTGTGAAAATCCTTGGAGCAGTGGCTAGTCCGAATGGGAGAGCCACAATAGGTAATGTTTGTCCAGAAAGGCGAACCTTAGGAACTGATGATGATCTTTGTGGATAGGAATATGCAGATACGCATCCTTTAGATCCACAGTAGTCATAAATTGACCCTCCTGGATTGTAGGTAAAATCGTTCGAATAGTTTCCATTTTGAACGATGGCACTCTGAGAAATTTGTTTAGAATTTTTAAATCCAGAATTGGTCTGAAAGTTCCCTCTTTTTTTGGGAACTACAAACAGATTTGAGTAAAACCCCTGACCTTGTTCCACAGTTGGAACTGGGTGTATCACTCCCATCTTTAACAGGTCTTCTACACAATGTAAGAATGCCTGTCTCTTAACTTGGTTTGAAGATAAGTGAGACATGTGGAACCTTCCCCTTGGGGGTAGTTCCTTGAATTCTTGAAGATAACCCTGAGAGACTATTTCTAGTGCCCAGGGATCCTGAACATCTCTTGCCCAAGCCTGAGCAAAGAGAGAGAGAGAGTCTGCCCCCTACTAGATCCGGTTCCGGATCGGGGGCTACCTCTTCATGCTGTCTTGGTAGCAGCAGCAGGCTTCTTGGCCTGTTTACCCTTGTTCCAGCCTTGCATTGATTTCCAAGCTGGTTTAGTCTGGGAAGCGTTACCCTCTTGTCTAGAGGCTGCCGATTTGGAAGCCGGTCCGTTCCTGAAATTACGAAAGGAACGAAAATTGGACTTATTCTTAGCCAGAGCGCTCTGCGCGCCACAATTGTAAACCCTGATTTTTTTGCCGCTAACCTCGCTAACTGCAAAGCGGCGTCTAAAATAAAGGAATTAGCTAACTTAAGTGCGTAAATTATATCCATGACTTCCTCATACGGAGTCTCCCTACTGAGCGACTTTTCCAGTTCCTCGAACCAGAACCCCGCCGCTGTAGTGACAGGAATAATGCACGAAATAGGTTGAAGGAGGTAACCTTGCTGTACAAAAATCTTTTTAAGCAAACCCTCCAATTTTTAATCCATAGGATCTTTGAAAGCACAATTGTCCTCAATAGGAATGGTCGTGCGCTTGGCTAGAGTAGAAAACTCGCCCTCGACCTTAGGGACTGTTTGCCATGTGTCCTTCCTGGGGTCGACCATAGGGAACAATTTCTTAAATATAGGAGGAGGGACAAAAGGTATGCCTGGCTTCTCCCACTCCTTATTCACTATGTCCGCCACCCGTTTAGGTATCGGAAAAGCATCAGGGTGCACCGGGACCTCAAGGAACTGTCCATCTTGCACAATTTTTCTGGGTTGACCAGATTGTCACAATCATCCAGAGTAGATAGCACCTCCTTAAGTAATGCGCGGAGATGCTCTAATTTAAATTTAAATGTCACAACATCAGGTTCTGCCTGCTGAGAAATTCTTCCTGTATCAGAAATTTCCCCATCTGACAAACCCTCCCTCACTGCCACTTCAGATTGGTGTGAGGGTATGACAGAAAAATTATCATCAGCGCCCTCCTGCTCTACAGTGTTTAAAACAGAGCAATCGCGCTTTCTCTGAAATGCTGGCATTTTGGATAAAATATTAGCTATGGAGTTATCCATTGCTGCCGTCAATTACTGTATAGTAACAAGCATTGGCGCGCTAGAAGTACTAGGGGTCGCCTGCGCGGGCATAACTGGTATAGACACAGAAGGAGATGATGTAGAACTATGTCTACTTCCTTCATCTGAGGAATCATCCTGGGCAACTTTACAATTTGTGACAGTTCTGTCCTTACTTTGTTTGGACGCTATGGCACAATTATCACATATATTTGAAGGGGGAACCACATTGGCTACCATACATACAGAACATGATCTATCTGAAGGTACAGACATGTTAAACAGGCTTAAACTGGTTAATAAAGCACAAAAACCGTTTTAAAACAAAACCGTTACTGTCTCTTTAAATGTTAAACAGGGCACACTTTATTACTGAATATGTGAAAAACTAGGAAGGAATTATCCAATCTTTACCAAATTTTCACCACAGTGTCTTAATACATTCAAAGTATTGCACCCCAATTTTCAAGCTGTTAACCCTTAAAATGTGGAAACCGGAGCCGTTTTTAATTTTAACCCCCTTACAGTCCCAGCCACAGCCTTTGCTGCAACTTCACCAATCCCAGGGGGGTATATGATACCAAATGAAGCCTTCTAGGAACGTTTTTAGTGGATTCCAGACCCTCACACATGCAGCTGCATGTACTGAACTCAAAATTAACTGCACAGTAATGGCGCGAAAATGAGGCTCTGCCTACTACAGAGAAAGGCCCTTCCTGACTGGGAAGGTGTCTTAACAAGTGCCTGGTGCTAAAAACGTTCCCCAATGTTATAAAAGTGTGAAATTCAACTTCAAACTGCATATAATACTTAAATAAAGCAATCAATTTAGCCCCTAAAAGTGTCTACCAGTTTATAGCCCATATTAAGCCCTTTATTCTGTTTGAGACTAAGAAAATGGCTTACCGATCCCCATGAGGGAAAAATGACAGCCTTCCAGCATTACACAGTCTTGTTAGAAAATGGCTAGTCATACCTTAAGCAGAAGAGCCTGCTAACTGTTTCCCCCAACTGAAGTTATCTCATCTCAACAGTCCTATGTGGAAACAGCAAACGATTTTAGTAACTGCTGCTAAAATCATCTTCCTCTCACAAACAGAACTCTTCATCTCTTTCTGTTTCAGAGTAAATAGTACATACCAGCACTATTTTAAAATAACAAACTCTTGATAGAAGAATAAAAAACTACAACTAAACACCACAAACTCCTCACCATCCCCGAGGAAATGCTACTTGTTCAGAGCGGCAAGGAGAATGACTGGGGGGGCGGAGCCTAGGAGGGACTATATGGACAGCTCTTGCTGTGTGCTCTCCTTGCCTTTCCCTGTGGGGGAGGAGAATATCCCACAAGTAATGGATGACACCGTGGACCGGACACACCAATGTTGGAGAAAGAAAATATAATTGTACACTTTAAATCATTCGGGGTTTTTTTTGGCTCTTGTAAAAGCTTCTGTTACAGACCTTGAGGAATATCCCCTGGCCTTGGATCTTTCTTTCATGCTCTGGGCATGTACCTCAAATTTCTTATTTGAGGAACAATTAATTCCTTTTCAATCTTAGGAATTGTCCAGTCAGAATGCCCCTAATCAGGGGGGGCAGGGCGAGCACTAGATGCTAACAGAATACTGTTTGTAGCCGTGTCCTTTCTAGAATTCTCGCTCACTATACAGCCACCCGCCTTTCTGATTTTTATATCCAGAAAGGAATTTATTTATTTATTTATTTAAGAAGTGCCTGGAGTGACATCACAGTGGGCGGTGTGTCAGTACATACTGAAGTTAAACTGCGAGTGTGGAGCAGCAAGGAAAGAGTCTGAGGTCTCACGATTGCTTGGATCCCTTTATGCCACTGGCCATTCCTTAAAAAGTCTTACAGTAAGGTGACTGGGGATGTGTGAGGTCATATGTGGAAAAGGAAGTAAGTGAAGAGTTCCCTCTCCTATCTGTCCTGCTGTGTCAGCTGGGACCTCGAGTGCAGTGTTTACCACGGTCCATTTGTAAATGCTGGTTTACATATCATGTTGCAAAGGAAACCATGTTTTATGCTGAATAACAAACAAATGATTTAACCCTTTAACGCCGTCAGGACGTTGTATTTTGTTCGAATTTTGCTGGGCTTTAGCGCTGAAGGACGAAATACGTCATAACCGCTTGGCTTCCCTGAAGCCACTGGCGCTTCCCTGATGGGATCGCGGTCTGGAGGGCGTGCCTAGCATCATAGGGACGCCCCTTGACGAAATCCCATCATTGAAATCTTGTGGCCACGTGCACAATCGCGAGATTTCAATTTGTTTACATCGGAACAGTTGTTCCAAGGTAGACAAGTTAACCCCGGCACAAAAGGGTTAAAGTGTACAATTATATTTTCTTTTTCCTGGCCAGGATTTTTTTCTTGTGCAGGAAGCTATGCTCATGTTTATATACGTGAACGGTTTCTACTTTAGGCATGTTTACTTATTTTGTGTGGTAGCTCTCCCTATACAATGGGTAATAAACAAGTTTGTTTGCACCTGAGTTATCCGTGTCACATGATTATTTGATTGTTTCTAAAAGAGTGCTGAATTCCCTAACTGTGGAGATAAATAAGCTCATATACCTTCTCTCTTTCTATTTCTGATAAAATTTATATATTTAAACATAATTTGGCTTCCTCCAATTGTTGCGTGCCCCCTTTGGCGCCCAGCTCGTGGGGCATGCAACGATTGGAGGAAGCCAGATTTGTCACCGATATGCTAAATACAGAAGGAGATGCGGGTGGAGGATCGGCGGGCTGTTTACCATAACAAAATAGTAAGTATTTATAAAAATAAGCGTCTTTGTAAAGTTTAATGACTTGAAGTGCCCCTGTTTTTAAGATTATTTTTAAAATACTGGGCTTTAAATCATTAAACTTTGCAATCACTTTAATGAACTGATAAACCTCAAGCACTATGGGGCCTATCTATCAAGCTCCGAACGGAGCTTGTGGGCCCGTGTTTCTGGCGAGTGTTCAGACTCGCCAGAAACACAAGTTATGGAGCAGCGGTCTAAAGAATCGCCACAATTCAACACGATCAAGTACGATCGGGTTGATTGACACCCCCCTGCTGGTGGCCCATTGGCCGCGAGTCTGCAGGGGGAGGCGTTTCACCAGCAGCTCTTGTGAGCTGCTGGTGCAATGCTGAATACGGAGATCGTATTGCTCTCCGCATTCAGCGATGTCTGTCGGATCAGGTCCGACAGACATTTGTTAAATTGGCCTCAATAGCTCATTCAAAAATAAATTTATAAAACACTGAATGAAAAAATATTTTTTTAATTACATGATTCAAATTATTTTGTACAGATGTTTTCAAACTTGATCCATGCGATATACACATTTAGTCACAAGAGGACAGTATAATAATTACAATGTAAGGCAGAAGTAGACCAGCTATGAAATGCAAACATTTTATCTGGCACAACAACCGATGCCAATAAACCAAAACAATACAATATACTTTAGAAGGGATTTATAAACATCCAAATTATATATATATATATATATATATATATATATATATATATATATATATATATATTATAGTGTGCAGTGTTCTCCACAGAAGATATTGCCAGCCGGGTGGCATTATAAAGCTGGGTGAGGGCAACACTTTGCAATATTATTACATTTTCTGATATATAAATAAATATATATATATATATATATATTATTAATTAAACTATTAATGTCAGAAATTGTATAATTTTACATGAATTATATTTAATGATAAATTATGCAACAAACATTGAAAATAATTAATATTAATTCATTTTAGCTTCATCTATAGCCAGGTGGTTAGTAAAATCAGCCGGGTAGTGTGCCCATTAAATAAGTCTGGGGAGAACACTGGAGTAAATTTTTATACAATTTGATGAATAACATTTAAAAAGGCACTATTCTGTATATCAAGATTTTCTAAATGTAATCCTTGTAGAAATAAATGTACAAAACAGGACAACATATAGATTAATATTTTCAAACATAGTAATGTCGGCAATCATAGTTTTATAACGATGGTGTAATTTTAACGTAATTCCCAAGAGAGGGTTGTATTGCATTTAGTTTGCTTTGTATTGTTTCTCACCTCCAGTCCTCAAGCACATGTAACAGTCCAGAACCAAATCATTTCCCTACCCAAATTCAAGTAAATCACGAGTGAGCCTCCAATAAGTCCAGTTCTTAAAATCCAGCCTTTTGTTGGTACTTAAATGCAACATTAAACATCTCTTGTGTTGGTGTAAAGTTTATGCTTTTGTCCTACGCTCCCTAGAGGCCAAAAGCACAATCTGTAACCTAGGTTTTCAAAGTGTTGAAAATTGTTTACACCAGCTATGGCTCTGCAGCAAAAGCAGGTTCCAGAATTTGCTTTTTGGCATTTCTAGGGAACGTGGGACAAACACAATTTTTACACAAAAGCTAGAGGTGTTTAATGTTCTTTTAAGAACCATATGAAGAAAATGTCCACATATCTGTGTTATAAATTTTCTCCTTTATTAAAGTACAGACATCAAAGCGACATTTTGGGCATTTAACCCTTATTCATGCATGAATAAGGGTTAAAAACCCGAAACGTCATTTTTGATGTCTGTACTTAAATAAAAGAGAAGATTTATAAACACAGTGATGTGGACATTTCCTTAATATTGTGAACTACTGGAGACTTGGCAGAGTCTCTGTCTTCAACTACACTATCACTCAGTGGAAGCTGCTGTTAATTGTCTATGTTGGAATCTTTTAAGAACCATAGTTGATGTATTCTGCATTAATTTACCACTTAATGTTCAGATTGCTATTTATTTTCTCCACCGCATGGTACTGTGTGTGCAGAGACTGCTTTGCTTTCGTAGAATCGCTGCCTCCCAACCACTGCTCATACAGCTGTGTGACTCGCATGTTCCCCTCCAAGGGCTCTGTCTTCACTGTGTTGTACAGCTGCTCCACTCGCTGAAGTAAATCCTTCCCAGACTCTCCATCTGCTTTTATTTGGCCTCCGCCATTTAAACAACCTAAACAAGAAACAGGATTATCAGGGATATTCAACCAACATAATAGGATATTCTAGGTAGGTGCCAAAGAGGACGGAAGGATCAGTGTATGTATCCTATTCAAATATCGCTGTAAATAATTTAAAGGGACATTTAACACTTTGAGATGGTAATATAAAATTATAAATTGTATATAATAAGACAACTCTGCAATATACTTTCATTATTTATTTTGTCCTCTTTGCCTGTAATTCCATTCTGAAATTGTGAGCTTTTCAGTTCCTGTTAGAAATAGAAGTGCAGAACACTGTTAAATCCAGCACAACCATTGGCTGCACACTCTAGTGACCTATTTATAACTGACCCTAATTGGCCACAGCAGAGAAGGTAACACAAGTTACAACATGGCAGCTCCCAGTGTTTTATAGACACTAAAACTTTACACTTATTTTGTCAACTAATGAAACTTTAAAAAATACATCTACATGTTACTCATGGACTAATCTTTTCTTTGAATGCATCATTCTATCTAGCATGTATTTAGTGTTTAATGTCCCTTTAAGCATTAAAGGGATATTAAACACAAAGGGCTAGATTACAAGTGGAGCACTAATTTATTGCGCGCCTATAAATGGGCAATTTTGCCCATTTACGTGCACACGATAAATAACCAGCCATTACAAGCGGCTGGTTATTGCGCTCCGAAAATTAACCAGAGATCAAATCTCTGGTTAATTTTAAAAATGTCACCCAATTGCTCCGAAATTTAAGTGTGAGGTTCCTTTTTAAATAAATAAAATTGTAGCACCTTAATTTTTTATTAAAACAACTGCACAAAGCAGTTTTAAGGGGTTAAAGTGTGTTAGAAAAAAAACGTCACTTTACATTGCGGTCTATGGGGCTGTGTTTAAACTTTATATATATATATATATATATGTATATGATTATATACATATATATTTATGTGTCAATATGTGTATATTTACACATATAAACACAAATATTTATGTATATTCATATACTTATATATTTAAGATTGGCTGCCCATCGCTGTGCTAGGTTCTGTGCCGTGTCTGACGACATCAGAACGAGGCTCCCATTGGAGCCTATGGAAGCGCGCTCTCATCAGCGCAAAGCTTCCCTGCAATGCGAACAGGAGGTTGCGTTCGCATTATGCTTTACCTGTAATACCAGTGCACATTTACGTGCGCTGGTATTACGAGTGGAGCACTAATATCACGATCAAGAAAAAGCAAATTTTGCACTCCACTCGAAATCTGGCCCAAAATATTTATTTATTTCAATTTTAAACTTTCCATTTGACTTCTTTTATATAATTTGCTTTGTTCTTTTGGTATCCTTTGTCAAAAAGCATACCTAGGTAGGACCAGGAACAGCAATGCACTAGCGGGAGCTAGATACTGATTGGTGGCTCCACAGCAATGTGGTGAAAAAAGGCTTAGAAGCGAAGGGGTTAAACTAATTAATTAATGGACAAGTATAAGGTTTCTTTAAATTTAGCAATTTATGACTGTAATTACAGACAACAAGTACCTGAAGGACAGGCCATAACCTCCACGTAGTGATACGGACAGCGTCCTCGTTTAAGCTTCTGTACCAGGTTCTGAATATTCCGAAAGCCGTATGCTAATGCGAACTGCAACAAAATATTGCCGTCCTTTTCCAGGGTCACCTCTTGGAAGTCTTTGTTCCTAAAAGGGTGATTTAGACCGGGTTAAATATATCTGTACTTGTTTAACACAATGGTTTTCAACCAGGTTGCCTAGACCAGGGATGGGGAACCTTGGCTCTCCAGATGTTTCAGAACTGGCATGCTGAAGTCCAGTTGAGCATCATGGATAATGTAGTTCTGAAACATGAGAAGTGCCAAGGTTCCCCATCCGTGGCCTAGACATATAGGCCTAGATTTAGAGTTCGGCGGTAGCCGTCAAAACCAGCGTTAGAGGCTCCTAACGCTGGTTTTGGGCGCCCGCTGGTATTTGGAGTCAGTGATTAAAGGGTCTAACGCTCACTTTTCAGCCGCGACTTTTCCATACCGCAGATCCCCCTACGCCATTTGCGTAGCCTATCTTTTCAATGGGATCTTTCTAACGCTGGTATTTAGAGTCGTTTCTGCAGTGAGCGTTAGAGCTCTAACGACAAGATTCCAGCCGCCTGAAAATAGCAGGAGTTAAGAGCTTTCTGGCTAACGCCGGTTTATAAAGCTCTTAACTACTGTACCCTAAAGTACACTAACACCCATAAACTACCTATGTACCCCTAAACCGAGGTCCCCCCACATCGCCGCCACTCGATTAAAATTTTTAACCCCTAATCTGCCGACCGCCACCTACGTTATACTTATGTACCCCTAATCTGCTGCCCCTAACACCGCCGACCCCTGTATTATATCTATTAACCCCTAACTTGCCCCCCACAACGTCGCCGCAAGCTACTTAAAATAATTAACCCCTAATCTTCCGACCGCAAATCGCCGCCACCTACGTTATCCCTATGTACCCCTAATCTGCTACCCCTAACATCGCCGACCCCTATGTTATATTTATTAACCCCTAATCTGCCCCCCACAACGTCGCCGACACCTACCTACACTTATTAACCCCTAATCTGCCGAGCGGACCTGAGCGCTACTATAATAAAGTTATTAACCCCTAATCCGCCTCACTAACCCTATCATAAATAGTATTAACCCCTAATCTGCCCTCCCTAACATCGCCGACACCTACCTTCAATTATTAACCCCTAATCTGCCGACCGGAGCTCACCGCTATTCTAATAAATGTATTAACCCCTAAAGCTAAGTCTAACCCTAACACTAACACCCCCCTAAGTTAAATATAATTTTTATCTAACGAAATAAATTAACTCTTATTAAATAAATAATTCCTATTTAAAGCTAAATACTTACCTGTAAAATACATCCTAATATAGCTACAATATAAATTATAATTATATTATACCTATTTTAGGATTAATATTTATTTTACAGGCAACTTTGTAATTATTTTAACCAGGTACAATAGCTATTAAATAGTTAAGAACTATTTAATAGTTACCTAGTTAAAATAATTACAAATTTACCTGTAAAATAAATCCTAACCTAAGATATAATTAAACCTAACACTACCCTATCAATAAAATAATTAAATAAACTACCTACAATTACCTACAATTAACCTAACACTACACTATCAATAAATTAATTAAACACAATTGCTACAAATAAATAACATTAAATAAACTATCTAAAGTACAAAAAATAAAAAAGAACTAAGTTACAGAAAATAATAAAATATTTACAAACATAAGAAAAATATTACAACAATTTTAAACTAATTACACCTACTCTAAGCCCCCTAATAAAATAACAAAGCCCCCCAAAATAAAAAATTCCCTACCCTATTCTAAAATACAAATATTACAAGCTCTTTTACCTTACCAGCCCTGAACAGGGCCCTTTGCGGGGCATGCCCCAAGAATTTCAGCTCTTTTGCCTGTAAAAAAAAACATACTATACCCCCCCCCCAACATTACAACCCACCACCCACATACCCCTAATCTAACCCAAACCCCCCTTAAATAAACCTAACACTACCCCCCTGATGATCTTCCTACCTTGTCTTCACCATGCCAGGTTCACCGATCCGTCCTGGCTCCAAGATCTTCATCCAACCCAAGCGGGGGCTAGACATCCACTGAAGAAGTCCAGAAGAGGGTCCAAAGTCTTCCTCCTATCCGGCAAGAAGAGGACATCCGGACCGGCAAACATCTTCTCCAAGCGGCATCTTCTATCTTCTTCCATCCGATGACGACCGGCTCCATCTTGAAGACCTCCAGCGCGGATCCATCCTCTTCTTCCGACGACTAGACGACGAATGACGGTTCCTTTAAGGGACGTCATCCAAGATGGCGTCCCTCGAATTCCGATTGGCTGATAGGATTCTATCAGCCAATCGGAATTAAGGTAGGAATTTTCTGATTGGCTGATGGAATCAGCCAATCAGAATATAGTTCAATCCGATTGGCTGATCCAATCAGCCAATCAGATTGAGCTCGCATTCTATTGGCTGTTCCGATCAGCCAATAGAATGCGAGCTCAATCTGATTGGCTGATTGGATCAGCCAATCGGATTGAACTATATTCTGATTGGCTGATTCCATCAGCCAATCAGAAAATTCCTACCTTAATTCCGATTGGCTGATAGAATCCTATCAGCCAATCGGAATTCGAGGGACGCCATCTTGGATGACGTCCCTTAAAGGAACCGTCATTCGTCGTCTAGTCGTCGGAAGAAGAGGATGGATCCGCGCTGGAGGTCTTCAAGATGGAGCCGGTCGTCATCGGATGGAAGAAGATAGAAGATGCCGCTTGGAGAAGATGTTTGCCGGTCCGGATGTCCTCTTCTTGCCGGATAGGAGGAAGACTTTGGACCCTCTTCTGGACTTCTTCAGTGGATGTCTAGCCCCCGCTTGGGTTGGATGAAGATCTTGGAGCCAGGACGGATCGGTGAACCTGGCATGGTGAAGACAAGGTAGGAAGATCATCAGGGGGGTAGTGTTAGGTTTATTTAAGGGGGGTTTGGGTTAGATTAGGGGTATGTGGGTGGTGGGTTGTAATGTTGGGGGGGGGGTATAGTATGTTTTTTTTTACAGGCAAAAGAGCTGAAATTCTTGGGGCATGCCCCGCAAAGGGCCCTGTTCAGGGCTGGTAAGGTAAAAGAGCTTGTAATATTTGTATTTTAGAATAGGGTAGGGAATTTTTTATTTTGGGGGGCTTTGTTATTTTATTAGGGGGCTTAGAGTAGGTGTAATTAGTTTAAAATTGTTGTAATATTTTTCTTATGTTTGTAAATATTTTATTATTTTCTGTAACTTAGTTCTTTTTTATTTTTTGTACTTTAGATAGTTTATTTAATGTTATTTATTTGTAGCAATTGTGTTTAATTAATTTATTGATAGTGTAGTGTTAGGTTAATTGTAGGTAATTGTAGGTAGTTTATTTAATTATTTTATTGATAGGGTAGTGTTAGGTTTAATTATATCTTAGGTTAGGATTTATTTTACAGGTAAATTTGTAATTATTTTAACTAGGTAACTATTAAATAGTTCTTAACTATTTAATAGCTATTGTACCTGGTTAAAATAAATACAAAGTTGCCTGTAAAATAAATATTAATCCTAAAATAGGTATAATATAATTATAATTTATATTGTAGCTATATTAGGATGTATTTTACAGGTAAGTATTTAGCTTTAAATAGGAATTATTTATTTAATAAGAGTTAATTTATTTCGTTAGATAAAAATTATATTTAACTTAGGGGGGTGTTAGTGTTAGGGTTAGACTTAGCTTTAGGGGTTAATACATTTATTAGAATAGCGGTGAGCTCCGGTCGGCAGATTAGGGGTTAATAATTGAAGGTAGGTGTCGGCGATGTTAGGGAGGGCAGATTAGGGGTTAATACTATTTATGATAGGGTTAGTGAGGCGGATTAGGGGTTAATAACTTTATTATAGTAGCGCTCAGGTCCGCTCGGCAGATTAGGGGTTAATAAGTGTAGGTAGGTGTCGGCGACGTTGTGGGGGGCAGATTAGGGGTTAATAAATATAACATAGGGGTCGGCGATGTTAGGGCAGCAGATTAGGGGTACATAGGGATAACGTAGGTGGCGGCGGTTTACGGAGCGGCAGATTAGGGGTTAAAAGTGTAATGCAGGGGTCAGCGATAGCGGGGGCGGCAGATTAGGGGTTAATAAGTGTAAGGTTAGGGGTGTTTAGACTCGGGGTACATGTTAGGGTGTTAGGTGCAGACTTAGGAGGTGTTTCCCCATAGGAAACAATGGGGCTGCGTTAGGAGCTGAACGCTGCTTTTTTGCAGGTGTTAGGTTTTTTTTCAGCTCAAACAGCCCCATTGTTTCCTATGGGAGAATCGTGCACGAGCACGTTTTTGATGCCGGCCGCGTCCGTAAGCAACTCTGGTATCGAGAGTTGCATTTGCGGTAAAAATGCTCTACGCTCCTTTTTTGGAGCCTAACGCAGCATTTGTTTGAACTCTCGATACCAGAGTTAAATTTATGGTGCGGCCAGAAAAAAACCCGCGGAGCGTTAACAGCCCTTTTACCGCCGAACTCTAAATCTAGGCCATAGTTAGGGGAGCAGGTAATAAATGGAGACAAATTTAATAATAATAATTAATAATGTGTTGGTATTAAACATTTTTTGTTTTCAGTTGATTTAGGCTGATTTAACAGTTATGTAACTTAATATTTAAAGGGACACTGAACCCAATGTTTTTCTTTTGTGATTCAGATAGAGCATTACATTTTAAGCAACTTTCTAATTTACTCCTATTATCAAATTGTCTTCATTCTCTTGGTATCTTTATTTATAAAGCAAGAATGTAAGTTTAGATGCCGGCCCAATTTTGGTGAACAATCTGGGTTGTTCTTGCCGATTGGTGGATAAATTCACCCACCAATAAACAAGTGCTGTCCAGGTATACTGAACCAAACATTGGCTGACTCCTTAGCTTAGATGCCTTCTTTTTCAAATAAAGATAGCAAGAGAACGAAGAAAAAATGATAATAGCAGTAAATTAGAAAGTAAATTTGGGTTCAGTGTCCCTTTAATCTATTTGTCTTGTTTTGATTGTTAACTATATGCTACACATTATAAAACCACTAAGATAGTTACTTGCCTTTAAAAGGGATATGAAACTGTTTCCTTGTAATACAAAAGCACTAAGTGGAGGCTTATACTTAATAGAAATCTTTGCGATATGTATTATTCATCATTTTAAAAAGACTTTACCTTTTATTGCTTTTTTTTTAAAACTTCATTTGTGTTGGGTCCATTATTATAAGGAGGCTTGAGTCTCTACAGGGAAGGCATATCTAGCTTGATGTGATAAAACCTCTAGCGTAACATGAGCTGATTTACTATTCAGTGAATACAAGATAAACAGGAAGTATGTTTTGCCCATGCTCAGAAGAGGCACAATGCAACAACATGTCAGCTCTCTCATCTCCCTGAGGGCAGTGGCTACACTGAGAATGTCTAAGTGCTCATTTTACAAGAAAACAAGTAAGTTGTTTGCTGTTTTTTAGGTTGACGTTGATTTAACATATTTGTTTTTAATAAAGGAGCACTGTTTCATATCTCTTTAAATAAAGAACCACGGGTGTTACAATGCAAACACTGGTTTATTAGTACCACAATGAGGCAAATTCTGTTGGTGTTCACAGCATCTTACTTTAAAGGCTTGTATGTTATTTTGTCCACATGGACACCAAAGAGCTCTTGTGCAGCATGTTTGAAAATGTGCTCCAGGTATCCCCCGGATCCTCCTCCCTCATGACCGACCGGCTCCTCTTCCACCACACTGCTGAATCTGTGTAAGAACATGACACAAGTAACCCAGAATGCATTTGCACCTTCATTCTTAAAAGCTTGACAAACATATATACTCAAAAGAATAAACTTGCTACCAATCGCCCAAAAGAGAAATGGTGCTGATGATCCTTAACTGTAAGTAGTTGGCTAATCTAAAATAATGAATCAAAACTAGAGTTTCCTGATACACAAGGGCGTCATACCTTTTAAGGACAGAAGATCGAAAGATATCAAGCTGGTCTTGAAAAGTTTTCAGTAATGCACATTGTAATACAGGGCTTGACAAATGTTGGGTGCCAGGACATCATGATATCTAGAAAATGGACTCTGGCACCCAGTAAAATGATCTTACACCGTGGCGTTATGCATGGGAGGTGTGGGGGCTCACTGCTGCCTCTCTCCTATTCAAGAGATCATACCTCCCAACATTTCAAAATTCAAAAGAGGGACCCCTCCACCGTGGCATAAGTGCAATATGTGGTGGGCAGGAGCAGGGATGGGGCTTAAAAAAAAATAATCATAAGACCAAAGTAATATAAATAAAATTCTTATTAAAGTCATATCTTTTAATACTCTTAGACAGCAAATCAAACACAAGCTCAAACCACTGGTATAGCTATGTGAGCTCTGTATTTAATTAGCCTTTGCAGAAACAGTGCTAAATATTTTAATCTTAATTGGACATTTAATATAGATTTTTTAAAACTGCTCTCTGCATTCCCCATAAATATTTTAGATTCTGGCCTTTAAAGTCAGCAAAAATGCACAGTAACACAATCTACACATATACATGTACACACGCTCAAATACACAGAAACACTTACACATGCAGATACACACACACACTACATAGCATACACTTATACATGCAGATACACACACACTACATAGCATACACTTATACATGCAGATACACACGCACTACATAGCTTTCACTTATACATACAGATACACACACACTACATAGCATACACTTATACATGCAGATACACACACACTACATAGCATACACTTATACATGCAGATACACACGCACTACATAGCTTTCACTTATACATACAGATACACACACACTACATAGCATACACTTATACATGCAGATACACACACACTACATAGCATACACTTATACATGCAGATACACACACACTACATAGCATACACTTATACATGCAGATACACACACTACACAGCATACACTTATACCTACAGATACACACACACTATATAGCATACACTTATACATACAGACACACACACTACACAGCTTACACTTATACATGCAGATACACACACACTACATAGCTTACACTTATACATACAGACACACACACTACACAGCTTACACTTATACATACAGACACACACACTACACAGCTTACACTTATACATACAGACACACACACTACACAGCTTACACTTATACATACAGACACACACACTACATAGCTTACACTTATACATACAGACACACACACTACACAGCTTACACTTATACATACAGACACACACACTACACAGCTTACACTTATACATACAGACACACACACTACACAGCTTACACTTATACATGCAGATACACACACACTACATAGCTTACACTTATACATACAGATACACACACTACATAGCATACACTTATACATGCAGATACACACACTTATACATATACACACACTGCATAGCATAAACTTATACATGCAGATTTACACACACACACACACTACATAGCTTACACTTATACATGCAGCTATACACACACACTACATAGCTTACACTTATACATGCAGATACACACACTACATAGCTTACACTTATACATGCAGATACACACACACACTACACAGCTTACACTTATACATGCAGATACACACACACACACTACATAGCTTACACTTATACATGCAGATACACACACACACACATCATATAAGGGTATCTGTAATTCATTGTATGGGGTCCTGGGGTTGGCAAGCACTACATCATCACTACCAGAGGTTAGAGGTATACAGCCTTCTTACTCCTGCTTAACCCACACACACCATTCCTTTTCCACAGGGAATCTAACCGGTATCTAACCCTGGGAGAGAAAAGCCAGCTGCTTCCGAGTATGGGCTTAATAGAAATGCATGGGGCAATGCGTGAAAATTGGGACAGTTGGGGGTTATGGGACATACACAGGTACAGCTAAGAAGCACCTTGGCCCAGCTGTCACACAGCCAGACTAAGCTCTCTCTTCCCCCTTCCCTTGCGTTAAAGGGACACCAAAGTAAAAAAAATACTAGCAGTTTATTAGTTTTAATAGTATAGTCCCCAATTAACTCTGTGTCACCCCACAAAAAAGGATAACTGTAGTGTCCCATATCCTTTTGTGTAGGTGACAGTGAAAACTCACCGGGTGCAGTAGTTTAGGTTTTGTTTAATTAGATACAGTACAAGGTTTACTGATCAGAGCAGTTGTGCTGTATGTTCCATTAAAATAACATGCACCATCTACTCTAAAATGACATAGACAGCTAGAAACGGCAATGCTACAGCTAATTGCCCATGTTCAGGAGCTGGAAAGTATTTTTGCATTAGAATTTCTATTTAACTATTATGTTTGGCAAGATCAACCTAAGCTTAGAACACCATTTTTGCCTTGGAAAAAAAATAAAAATTGTAATATGAAAACAGGTGAAAGGGACATTTTTAAATTCCATGATTCAAATAGAGCACATAAACTTTACAATCTATATATATTATCAAATTTACTTCATTCTCTTGGTATCCTTTGTTGATGGTGCAGTCATGCACTACTGGGAGCTAGTTGAGTACATTGGGTGAGCCAATGATGAGCCGTATATGTGCAGCCAGCAACCACCAGCTAGCTCCCAGTAGTGCATTCCTGCTCCTGAGCCTACCTAGGTATGATTTTCAACAAAGGATACAAAGAGAACGAAGCAAATTACAGAACAGAAGTAAACTGGAAAGTTGTTTAAAATTGTATGCTCTATCTGAATCATGAAAGTTTAAATTTTGAATTTACTGGTTCTTTAAAAGCAACAATAATGTTACAAATGATAAAATAAGATCTTACAGTAGAAAGCAAGCCTCTGGTGAATGAAAAACTGTCAAACAATAATTATAAATAACCTGCTATGGCACCTACCACCTGTAGGAATTACCATTTTCTATGAAAAAATGTTTTGACCAGCGCTTTAAAAACAAATAAACATGCAATTTGTAACTGTATTATTAGTTATTTATTAGGAAACAAGACAACCCCCCGTGTACTTACAGCGAGTCAAGAGGAGTGGGGTCCACATCAGACAAAGAGAGGCCCTCTAATTCCAGCATTCGCAACACTTCCCCTATATAAAAACACCCTATCATTACTACAGAAAGAAAGTAATAGAAACCGTAAATAAACACGTGTCTTGTCTAACCTAAGGTCTTGGGGCCACAATATAACGCTCCAGTCATTTTATGTTCCTTCCAAATTCCATATCACAAATTACTCTTTGGCAATATATACAATCCAGACTTCTTTCTTTTATATACAAGATAACGTATATGTATCGGAGTCATCCTTGTGTATCAGTAGATCTGTGACACTTCTTTTGAGTAATTATTATTTATATATAAAAAAAGATTTTGATTGTGACTAAAAAAAATGCAATATGACCTCCTATTTAAATAGTTGGACACCCCTGATATGGACTCACCAGTTGTAATCACACAATCCACATCCCTGGTCTCGTATTCCTGGTTGAAAAAGTCCGGCCTTGAGGCTTCCAGCTTCTTGTCATAGCAAGGCATGACAGTGACATGGTAGATCTGGTTGGGCTTTAAATTCTACACCCACAGTATGAGGAAGGAGAGAGAAGGGTTAAGAGTTTGATGCAACAATGATGTGAACCATCGACACGCAACAGATCTGCAAGTGCGTCCTCACCTTCTCCTGTGCAAAGTGGCTTTTGACCAGGGATCCCATCACCTGCTGTGGGGACTTAATGCTGCTGATGTACGGAATGATAAAACTTCCGTGGGTTTTCTCTGCGTAACAGACCCACCCTGAAATGACAAGATTACACCAAACTTCAAGTCTAGGTCACAGAGTTCAAAGAACATTATCTTCTTCAGTAAGCAGAAAACTCTGTACAAAAGTATTGCGTATTTAAAGGGACAGTAAACACATTGCAATTTGTATATAAAATGTTTAGTTATGCATAATGAAGTAACTTTGCAATATATTTTCATTATTTATTTTGCCCCCTAACTAGGGTTGCCACCTTTAGTTCAGGCTGAACCTAAACACTCTTGTGCCGAGCACAGCAAAACATTTTTTGCAGAGTACACACTATGTATAATAGAACATAAACACAAACTTGCACATAGATAGTCACAATCTCACAAACTCTCTCTCACACACACACTCTCTCTCTCTCTCTCTCTCTCTCTCACAAACACTGTCTCAAACACACACACTCTCTCACACAAACACACTCTCTCACACAAACACACTCTCTCACACACACACACACACTCTCTCTCTCACAAACACTGTCTCACACAAACACACACTCTCACACAAACACACACTCTCACACAAACACACACTCTCACACAAACACACACTCTCACACAAACACACACTCTCACACAAACACACACTCTCACACAAACACACACTCTAACACAAACACTCTGTCTCCAACACACACACTCTCTCACACAAACACACACTCTCTCACAAACACTCTGTCTCCAACACACACACTCTCTCACACAAACACACACTCTCTCACAAACACTATGTCTCCAACACACACACTCTCTCTCAAACACTCTGTCTCCAACACACACACTCTCTCACACAAACACTCCATCTCAAACACACACACACTCTCTCACACAAACACACACACTCTCTCACACAAACACACACACTCTCTCACACAAACACACACACTCTCTCACACAAACACACACACTCTCTCACACAAACACACACACTCTCTCACACAAACACACACACTCTCTCACACAAACACACACACACTCTCTCACACAAACACTCTGTCTCCAACACACACACTCTCTCACACAAACACACACTCTCTCACAAACACTCTGTCTCCAACACACACACTCTCTCACACAAACACTCTGTCTCCAACACACACACTCTCTCACACAAACACACACTCTCTCACAAACACTCTGTCTCCAACACACACTCTCTCACAAACACTATGTCTCCAACACACACACTCTCTCTCAAACACTCTGTCTCCAACACACACACTCTCTCACACAAACACTCCATCTCAAACACACACACACTCACACACACTCTCTCACACAAACACACACACTCTCTCACACAAACACACACACTCTCTCACACAAACACACACACTCTCTCACACAAACACTCTGTCTCCAACACACACACTCTCTCACACAAACACACACTCTCTCACAAACACTCTGTCTCCAACACACACACTCTCTCACACAAACACTCTGTCTCCAACACACACACTCTCTCACACACACACTCTCTCACACAAACACACACACTCTCTCACACAAACACACACACTCTCTCACACAAACACACACACTCTCTCACACAAACACTCCGTCTCAAACACACACACTCTCTCGCTAACGCACGCACGCACAAATACACTCACTCTTTCACACAGTCTTACACACATAGGGGAAAATTGAAAAAACACAGACACACAAACAGATAATCTCCTCTACTAAGATATATTCCCACACAAAGACACACACACAAGATAAATAACTGTAAACATGTACATTATGTTGCAAATGCACAATGTCACCTTCTTGGAAACCTGAACTGTCCAGGTAATTTCTGGACAGATAACAACTCTGCCCCTAACTCTGCTACATATCACTCCCTAAATGGATTTAGATGATAACTGCAAAACAATGCATTTTATAATAACTTTATGACAGTAGTTAGCCTTGTTGTCTGCAGACTAAAGCCCAGATTGGCTCCTCCAAATAAGGCAAATGGTGGATGGAGGTTGAAAAATGAATTGCAGTAAAAAGGATTTTAATTTGTTTTGAAAACATTAAAGTGAAAGTAAATCCTAGCGTTGTACAAATTCTAGGATTTACTATTTAAACAAATAAAGGAGACTTTGATTCATGAAGTATAAGATACTTCATGTAGAAAGCTCCCTTTTTTGTTTCAATCGATCGCCGTTCTTAGCTGCTACAGCAGCCCACGGATAAAACATGTTTTTGCTAAGAGGTGACGTTTTGACCGCTTAGCCAATAGCCGTGCAGTAAATCCGGCTTGGCGCCCATGAGAGCCGGATTTACCGCATGGCTATTGGCTAAGAAGTGAAAACTTTACCTCTTAGCAAATAACTTTTTTAGCCGTAGGCTGCTGTAGCAGCTAAAAATGGCGATTGATTGAAACAAATAAAGGAGCTTTCTACATGAAATATCTTATACTTAATGAATGAAAGTCCCCTTTATTTGTTTTAATAGTCATTCCTAGTGTTTGTAAAACGCTTGGCTTTACTTTAACTTTAAGACTTGGCTGACATTGATTTTTCTGAACTACATTACCCATGATGGTTAACTAAACTGAGTGCCTAAGCATCATGGGAAATGTAGTCCCAAAACATCTGGGGTTAGCCATCACTGTTCTGGTTGCAGAAATGTCTTGTACTTACAAGGTGTTTACATTGTACAAGCATAAAAAGAAAACAAAAGATCTAAATACTGTAATATATTATACAATACCCTCTTAAAGGCAATAACAATTACTATAATGTCTTATTAGGCAGTGCTTCAAAACTAGAACTAAAAAGCATTGTCTGTCCCAAAAAATTTGTTTTTAACTAAAATCTGTAAATTTGTCTTCTAATTTCAAATAATTTACTAATATATTAATAATTATTTTTAATAACTATGATCTCTCTCTATCACCAGTCACACATTTTAATAATTAATTTAACTAATGATTAAAGTGATTGTAAAGTTTAATGATTTAAAGTCCAGTATCTAAAAATACTCTTAAAAATAGGGGCACTTTAAGTCATTAAACCTTACAATGACGCTTCTTTTTTAAATATTTACCCTTTTGTTATGGTAAACATAACGCTGATCCTCCGCACGCATCTCAGACTGTATTTTGCATATTGATGGCGAATCCGGCTTCCTCCAACCGTTGCATGCTCCACAAGCTGGACGCCAAAGGGGGCACGCAACGATTGGAGGAAGCCGGATTCGTCATCTCTCTGCTCAATACGGTCTGAGATGCGGGCAGATGATCGGCAGCATTTTTACATTAACAAACAGGTATGTATTTAAAAAAAGAAGCGTATTTTTAGATACTGGGCTTTAAATCATTACATTGAGACAATGAGTATTTGATTTGTCACTTTGATTTAGTTAATGAGTTTTTAAAAGGAAGAAACACAAAGTAACTTCTTTCTCATAAAAAATGTCTAATTATGTGTTGAGAAAAAAAAAACAACAACAAAATTTTTCAACTGCCCACAGATCCAAAATGTTAACCCTGCGACAGGCTACACAATAACTGCTTGATCAGTGCAGCAGCTCATTTATCTCTGTCTCTAATTGGCCGCCCCTGCACTACAAAGTGATGCATATGTTTCAAACAAAGTGATCGTTTTAAAACACTTTTTTGTATGCAGATTTTAAGTGCAGTGCTTACTTGCTGATTGTCTTTTTATATCTGCATAGCAGATGTGTGTGTCTGAATTTTAAGCCTTAAAGGGATTTATAGAACTACTTAATCAGAGAGATTAATTAATATTCAATTAAATGGTGTTTCATGATTAAAGGGATACTAAACTCATTTTTTTTCTTTAATGATTCAGATAGAGCATGCCATTTTGAACAACTTTCTAATTTACTCCTATTATCAATTTTTCTTTGTTCTCTTGCTATCTTTATTTAAAAAGCAGGAATGTAATGCATAGGAGCCGGCCCATTTTTGGTTGAGAACCTGGGTTATGCTTGCTTATTGGTGGGTAAATGTCAGCCTCCAATAAGCAAGTGCTATCCATGGTGCTGAACCTAAAATGGGCTGGCTGCCAAGATTTACATTCATGATTTTCAAATAAAGATAGCAAGAGAACAAAAAAATGCTAATAGGAGTAAATCAGAAAGTTGCTTAAAATTGCATGCTCTATCTGAATCATGAAATAAAACATTTGGGTTCAGTGTCCCTTTAAGATCCTTCTAATGCAAAGTATTAGTGACAGCTTTTGTGTCTGCACCAACTCTCCACTGTCCTTTTTGATGTTTAAAGGGCCATGAAACCCAATTTTTTTTCCTTTTATGATTCAGATAGGGAATACAATTATAAACAACATTTTAATTTACTTCTACTAGCTAATTTGTTTTATTCTCTTGGTATCCTTTGTTGAAGGAGCAGCAGTTAACTATTGGGAGCTAGCTGAGCACATCAGGTGAGCCAATGACGAGGCATATATGTTCAGCAACCAATCAGCAGCTCCTGAGTGTCTCATTCATGTACGCAGTCCCCAACTTTCAATTCACTCCTCTCAACTAAGTAATGAAATCACTTCCCACAGGACAGCTGCGGATTGCTAGCCGGCTCTAGCTGCATATAGGTAGAACGATGATGCATTTGCTTACCATGTGCAAGGGCCTTAAAGGGACACTAAACCCAATTTATTTCTTTCATGATTCAGATAGAGCAGCAAATTTTTTTAGCAACTTTCTAATTTCCTTCTACTATCATTTTTTCTTTGTTCTCTTGCTATATTTGAAAAAGCAGGAATCTACGCTAAGGAGCCAGCCCATTTTTGATTTAGCACCCTGGATAGTGCTTGCTGATTGGTGCCTACATTTAGCCACCAATGAGAAGGCGCTATCCAGGTTCTGAACCAAAAATGGGCCGGCTCCTAAGCTTAAATGCTTGCTATTCAAATAAAGATAGCAAGAGAACAAAGAAGAATTAATAGGAGTAAATTAGAAAATTGCTGCTCTATGTGAATCATGAAAGAAAAAAAATGGGTTTAGTATCCCTTTAATTCATAAGTAGTCCTTTTACTTATGGTATCTTAAATTATAGTCGTATGGGTATCTTAGATTAAAGGGACAGTAGAAATCTTGAGATTTGTATATACACTGTTTAGGTATGCATAATGAAAGAACTTTGAAATATACTTTCATTATTTATTTTGCGCCCTTTCTATGTAATTTAGCTCTGAAAATTCACAGAACTTGCTAATAATAAACAACTGCTGTAAAAAGAATGTTAATTTGTTTTGAGAATGTTTAGACTTGGCTGATATGCTATTTTATAGCAACAAAACAAAATGTATTGTTATTACAAGGTGTTTACTGTCTCTTTAAACCACTATACTGTTGCACTCTGCTCATTTATCAGTTTAACCCTATGGCTGCTAACCCATTTCTCACCTGGGTGCTAAGCTGGATTTGATCTTTTTTTTTTTTATTACTTTAAAAAAAAAAAAAATATTGTTTTGTTTTCAAATCCCCAAGACTTATACCGTTGGAAAGGTGGGTCTTGGGGGTCTGCAGCTGCTTAGATGCCTGAGATACAGGCTTCTAAGCAGCATGCCCCCATTTTCCTATATTGTCCATTGTTAATTATAAAGATGCGCGGTGACGTCATAATGTCATTGCACGCAAATCGTGAACCCCCGGCGATGCCTATCACTATTCAGGCCAGATCGGCGAGGTGGAAGTAGGTAGGAGCCCCCAGATTGCCCTCAAGTTGGGTGAGTCGCTAGTGACGGCTCTGAGCCGTCGTCAGCGCCTGACTGGGACAATTTGCGATGGCTCACTCAAAGGAATAAAGGGAAAGAAAAGTCAAAATTAAAAAACTTGCATGATTCAGACACAGGTTATTTCAAGACACTTTTAAATTAACTTCTGTTTTTAAATGTACTTCGTTCTCTTGGTATCAGTTGTTAAAAAAGAACATGCACATATCCTACACTAGAGGGAGCTATCTGCTGATTGGTGCCTGCACACATTTGTCTCTTGTGATTGGCGAACTAGATATGTTCATCTGAATACCAAGAGGAAATATTTAGGTTTCATGTCTCTTTAACCTGTGCACATATTATTGAATATGGACAGATAATGTGAGTTTCTGCCAATTCTCACCCTCTCTTGTGTGATCAGTTTATTCACCTGGGCAGGCAGAAGCCAGCATAGGAAGAGCTTTTTTATCCTCCTTCTGTTTTTTGAAGCGCTGTATGAACTCGCGCTGGCCCTCCAACAGACTGAAGTTTCTTGAGAATGTTGTGTCAAAAACGTTATGGACTCCTGGAATAGAATACACAAACCCATCAAAATAGGTAGAGAAATCCTAAACACAACACATACTATGCAAAGCAATGACAGATTATTTAAATCTCTTAATATTACATATTCTATCTGATTCACAAAAGTTTTTGACTTTTAAAAGCAAAATTAGATTTTTAAGATTAAGATGCAGCGTGTCATATTAAGAGAGACTCTTCAAAATTATTTCTGTTATTCGATCTCTTAGCATCCTTTTTTCAACAGAAATGCACTACTGTGAGCTAGCTGGTGATTGGTGTCTGCACATATATGCTTCATCAATGGCTCACAGCTAACTCCCAGAAGTATCCAACAAAGGATACTAATAGAATGAAGCAAATTTGATTGGGTTTCATGGCCCTTTAAAAATCTTTTATTTTGCCTCCTCCCTTACACACAAAATAAATTTTTTTTTTTGCTGCTATAATTTTTGTTTATTATTTCTTAATGCACTTTAAGCTCATACAATATTTAAAACAGCAAGATTATTTAGTTTGACATTTTTCAATTTTCAATATCATGTCCAGAAAAAGGTTGGTTTTAAGTGCTATATTTCATATAGAATAATAAACTAAAGAGACGATTATGTAAAGATTTGAGCATTAACCCCTTAAAGGGACAGTACACTGTAAAATTGTTTTTCCATAAATGTATTTTAAATGACTTGTTATACCAACTGCAGAGTATAAAATATTTGAGAAATTGCATTTTCAGGTTTATTTGTGTATCTGAAGTAGCTGGTTTTGTGCTTTGAAACCACAGCCTATTACAATGGGTTGAGCTTCAGGTAATATCAGATCTCATTATGTTATCACTTTTATGTACACAGACATGCTTCCTTATCTTATATTTGTCTGGAACACCAAAGCTCAATACATAGAGAGAACAACGGAAAATTATCATTTTATTACTTAACTATCATGCCCCCCACTGAGGGTGTAATCTCTTCTGCTGGCTGTGTTTACTTAGGCTTGTCAATAGCGTATACGCCAGTATCAAAACTTTCAGTATAGGTTGGGAAACCACAAGCTAAATCAGCTATTTCAAATGCTGAAATATGAGTAAAGGAGCTACTTGCAACCAATTTAATACACTCTAGCAGGTAAAAAGGATCATTGGGAATAATTTAAAGGGGAGAAAGTTTTTGGGTGAACTGTCCCTTTAAGCCTAATGGACGTAGCTACTACATCACAGGATACTTTGGCTAGCGTACCGTTTTGACTTAATAGCTATGTCCAACCTTCTCCCTCATGCTGCAATTCTGGCTGTCAGCTCACAGCTAAGTTCGCAACCAGAAAGAGAAGAGATCTGCTTCATATGGTAGCAGGAGCACAATCGGCAGATCACCGATGCGGTCATCAGCTTGCGGTGGTGTCGTTGGTGGTGTGGCAGAGTCAGGAGTGAGGGAGCAGGATCGCTACACAGCAGTTTTTTTTTTTTGTTTGTTTTTTACACGGAGCGAGGGCTCAACTACACTATGGAAAAGGGTATTTTAGAGGGGGGAGGGGGCCCTACAATAAGATTGATTGAAAGGGGAGGTGGGACACTAAACTACAGAAACATTTTGTAATTCATAAATTAATTATATATATATATATACACATACATATACATATACACATACATACACACACACACATACATGAACTAGGTATTAGCAGACAGCTGCTAGTACCTAAGATGGCGGAGACCATTAGCAGGGTGGTAGGGTAAAGATGCGTCTGAGAGGTGGGAGGGTAAGGGGGGGATCCTACACTGCAGAAAATTAAAAAATAAAACAAAAATGTATGCTTACCTGATAAATTATTTTCTTTCCTGGCATGGAGAGTCCACATTTCCATTCAATTACAGTTGGGAAATTCAGCTCCTGGCCACCAGGAGGAGGCAAAGACAGCCCAGCGAAGCTTAAAGGGACATGAAACCCACATTTTTTCTTTCATGATTTAGAAAGAGCATGTCATTTTAAACAACTCTCTAATTTAGTTCTATTATCTAATTTGCTTCATTCTCTTGATATCACTTGCTGAAAAGCATATCTAGATATGCTCAGTAGCTGCTTATTGGTTGCTGCACATAGAGGCCTCGTGTGATTGGCTCACACATGTGCATTGCTATTTCTTCAACGAAGGATATCTAAAGAATTGAGCAAATTAGATAATAGAAGTAAATTGGAAAGTTGTTTAAAATTACATGCCCTATCTGAATCATGAAAGTTTAATTTTGACTACTGTCCCTTTAAGTATCCCTCCCACTTCCCATACTCCCCCAGTCATTCAGCCGAGGGAATAAGGAAAGAGGAACATAAGGGGTATAGAGGTGCCTGAAGATTATATAAAAATAAATGCCATCTTAAAAATTATAAAAGGGCGGGTCGAGGACTCTCCCTGCCAGGAAAGAAAAGAATTTCAGGTAAGCATACATTTTGTTTTCTTTCCAAATGGCATGGAGAGTCCACAATTCCATTCAATTACTGTTGGGAAACTAATACCCAAGCCAGAGAGGATACAGAATGGACAGGGAGGGAGAACGAAAGGCAGGCAGACCTAAACTGAAGGTACCACCACTTTAAGTACCTTTCTCCCAAAAAAAACTCAGCAAAACACATAAAATTTGCAAAATTTTGAAAAGCTATGCAAAGAGAACCAAGAAGCCGCCTTACGGGTTTGTTCCCTGGAAGCTTCGTTCTTAAAAATCCAGGAATAAGAAACAGCATGTGGAGAGGGAGCCGTAATCCTCTCATGAGGCTGCTGTTCAGCCTTCTCATAAGCCACACTAATGCCACTCAGTAGCCAAAGGGAAAAGCCATCAAAGAAATTTTTTTTTACAAGATAAAAGTTTAATATAAACAAAATGCATAAGCTTAAACAAAAAATGAAGAGCTAAATTAAGACTCCAGGGAGAAGCAACAGACTTAAAACACCAGCCAGATTCTAACCAAGGACTGAACAAAGGACTGAATGACCAGTAAACTTACTAACTGGCAACAAAACTGAAAGGACAGAGATCTGTTCACTTAAAGAACTAGTAGACAAAACCTGTCTCAAAAACTTCCTGGAGAAATAAAAGAATAAGAGGAACTCAAACTCTGTATCCAAGGAAAACTGCAGACTCGCACCAAGAGATATAGGTGCGCCAGAACTTGTGAGACATCAGGTGAGTCACTGGCTAACTCCCCTTGATCAAAGAGGCAAAACCCCTATCAGATTTTTAGACAGGACTAAGCGATCAATCTCCAAGCAGTCAACCTTAGATAATCTAGATACAGGCGTAGGAACGGACCTAGAAGTAGGTGGCAACCTCCATGGAGGGGAGGAAGACATCTCAACCAGATCCGCAAACCAAGTTCTGCGCTGCTAAGCTGAAGCAATAAGGACCACTGAGGTCTGCTCCTTCTTGATGCGGGCTATGACCCTGGGAAGAAGGGCAAACTGGGGGAACAGAAAAAGCTGACTGAAAACCTCAGTGGAACTGCTAGAGAAACCACCAGCACTGCCCTTGATCAAAGAGGCAAAAACCCTATCAGATTTTTAGACAGGACTAAGCGATCAATCTCCACGCAGTCAACCTTAGATAATCTAGATACAGGCGTAGGAACGGACCTAGAAGTAGGTGGCAACCTCCATGGAGGGGAGGAAGACATCTCAACCAGATCTGCAAACCAAGTTCTGCGCTGCTAAGCTGAAGCAATAAGGACCACTGAGATCTGCTCCTTCTTGATGCGGGCTATGACCCTGGGAAGAAGGGCAAACTGGGGGAACAGAAAAAGCTGACTGAAAACCTCAGTGGAACTGCTAGAGAAACCACCAGCACTGCCAGAGGGAATCTCGATCTGAACAATATCTGGGCAGCTTGGCGATGAAGAGAGAAGTCATGAGGGCAAAATCCAGAAACCCCCACCTGACGGGTATCTCCGAGAACACTTCTTGAAGAGCCCACTGTCTTGAATGGGCGCCTGCCCCTGCAGCCTTGATAAGAATGCCTGAAAAAAGACAATTGAGAGACCCCTTCACTGAAGGATGCAAGAGACATCCTTCATCGCCAGATAACTACTAGATCCTTCTTGATGATTAAAGAAGCCACAGAAGGGAAGATGACTAATTGAGATCTGAAAAAATCAGACAGGGCTCAGATGAGGCCACGCTACCAGAGCATTGTAATTAGTTCCCAACTCCAGAAGATTATCGGAAGGACCAATTCCTCCGGCAACCTGAATCCCTGAGCTTCCAAGGGACCCCAAACAGCAACTGCAGACACAATCTCCCACGATGGTCTCAAAAGGCACGAGCCTTGTGACAGATGATCCTGTAAGAGCCACCAGGAGAGAATTCTCTAGAGATGTTGTCTAGGATGATTCACTAAGACAGATTTGAATGATCTCCGTTCCATTGACTGAGCATACATGTTTGGAGGTGTCTCTGATGGATGGGCAAAAGGAATAATGTCCATGCAGGCCACCATGAGACCAATTACTTCCATGCAGTGTCACTGAAGGGCTAGTCAAGGACTGAAAGGATTGCTGAGGACTGAAGGGAGAGACAGGCAGAAAGATGTGTGGATTTTATCAAAATCTTCATGGAGACTGAATCTATAACTGACTCCAAAGAAAAAGGACCCAGGTAACTCTTGTCCTTGTTGCCGTGGCTAGACCAAGTGGCAGGGTACGAAAGAAAAGGATTGTCCAGAAAAACAAGTTCCTTCTTGGAAACCAAATCCTAGGCCCCCTCCTAGAGAGGGGGATTGGAGATAACCCGCTATAATGCAAATAAAAAACCCTCTAAAAAGAGATAAGCAGGCTCTCATGTTAGAGATTAACCAACACACCTTAAATGCAAATGGTTAATAGCAAACCTATTATTGTCATGCCACCATTGGGTCTTGAACTCTGGTCTCTCATGTACCCCAGTGGCCTTCCACTGAGCCACCAGAGGACCTTGATATGAGATTGTGGGATAAAATATAAAAGCTGATAAGGCTACATGTACAATTTCTAAATAAGGACGAAGCCTCTTAGACCTAAATAAAAGTCAGAGCCAAGCAGACAGGGTGTTTAAAACATCAATAACACCAGAACTAAAATAAAGAGAAAATAAAAGTTCATAGCTCTAATAAATAATATCAGCAAATATTATAGTTCTAAGCAAATTAAGGAAAATATGCATTTTACATAGGGCAACAGAAAAACTCCTCACTATGAGAAGAATTATATTATTGTACTTCTATAAGTAAAATATTATAGCATGAAAATAAACATATTAATATCTTAAAAACATTAAGAAAAATATGAGATTTATATTGGACAAAACATGATTCGACAGTCCTAGTAGAAAACCTTCCCAATGTGAGAAGGATTATGTTCTTTGAAAAAGATTAAACATATTATTGTCCTAAGATTACTAAGAACAACATGTATTTTACATAGGATCATACATGATGCCACAGATATAAGTAGAAATCTCTTCAACATGAGCAAGATTAGATTATTGATTCCATATAAATGAGAAGTGTTAGCATGAAATTATATTTATTTAGTGACCTTAGGGGCACTAATATATTTATGTGTTTTACAGGGGATAGTACAAGATGACACATACATTATTAGAAATCTCCTCAATAAGATAAAGATTATATTATTGTGTCCATATAAATAATAGGTTAACATGAAAACATCTTAGGGTCCATTCCAAAATTACTAAGAAAAATGTATTTTACATAGGACAATACATCATGTCACAGCCATAGCATAAAAGTCTACTCAATCTGAGAAAGATTAAACTATTGTGTCCATATACATGAAATAGGTTAACCAACAAAAGATGTAGTTTCATCAGACAATACATGATGCAACATACTTCATATTACTCCCAATCTATGGAGAGTCATAGTACATTTTTTTTATTTTTTATTATCTACTCTCAAAAAAAGAGGCAGAATTAATGGATAAATACCATTAACCACCACTAGTTGGCAGTAAAACCATCAGGGTATCCCTGATAATGTATGTACTAACTAAAAAATAAAGCAAGCAAACAAGTAACTTCACAAAGAAAGGAACATATATAGTGGCATACAACAGACTTATTAGGTACTGCCTGAAACATAAAAGGCAGACACGTCCTCCACACACTGCTTTAAACTACCTCTGTGTCAGCATCTGTCAAACCAATGACTAACACACAACTCTAGTGAGAGCCTCTATAAGAAAAGGCGCTGTAGAGCAGGACATTAGGAAAACCCAGGGCACGCATTGCGATCGCCTCAACAAAAAAAAACAAATAAGCAGGGTGTGGAAAATTAAAGTTTAGAATGTAAAATAAACAGAGTTCCAACGAAATATAGGAAATCATATAAAAGTCCCCAGAGACATTGTTTAAGATGGGTCTTAACAGAACGCACCAAAGATTATCACAGCAGAACCCCCCTGAGGTGCTTTGTTTTAAAAAAACCTGCATGGGAAGCGCAGATGAAATGCCGGCGCCAAACAGTAAAGTCGGTCTGAGTTAAAGGGACTTTTATTATTCAGATAGGGCGTGTCATTTTAAACAATTTTCAAATTTACATCTATCACCAATTTTGCTTTGTTCTCTTGGTATTCTTAGTTGAAAGCTAAACCTAGGGAGGTTCATATGCTAATTTATAAGCCCTTGAAGGCCGCCTCTCATCTCAGGGCTTGTTGACAGTTTTTCACCATTAGAGGGTGTTAATTCATGCGCTTCATATAGATAACACTGTGCTCACGCACGTGGAGCCAGCACAGATTGGCTAAAATGCAAGTCTGTCAAAAGAACTTAAATAAGGGGGCAGTTTGCAGAGGCTTAGATACAAGATAATCACAGAGGTAAAAAGTATATTATTGTAACTGTTTGTTATGCAAAACTAGGGAATGAGTAATAAAGGGATTATCTATCTTTTAAAACAATAAAAAATTCTGGTGCAGACTGTCCCTTTAAAGGGAAACTAAACCAAAAGGTTTTCTTTCATGATTCAGATAGAGCAGCAATTTTAAACAACTTTCTAATTTACTCCTATTATCAATTTTTCATTGTTCTCTTGCTATCTTTATTTAAAAAGCAGGAATGTAAAGCTTAGGAGCTAGCCCATTTTTTATTGAGAACCTGGGTTATACTTGCTTATTGGTGGCTAAATTTCAGTCACCAATAGGCAAGCGCTATCCATGGTGCTGAACCTAAAATTGGCTAGCTACTAAGATTTACATTCCTGCTTTCTAAATAAAGACAGCAAGAGAACGAAGAAAAATTGATAATAGGAGTAAATTAGAAAGTTGCTTAAAATGTCATGCTCTATCTGAATCATGGAAGAAAAAATGTGGGTTTAGTATCCCTTTAAAGGCATGCTTAGTGCAAACACCGGCAAAATATGCTTACCGCGTTTCACTAAGAAAATAAACACACACTACAGTGTAAGTGCTTCATTATGTGGAATTGCAACCCCTTTGGTAAAACTGCATCCGATAGGAACCAAAGTTGCTGAGCTAATGGCACGCATTGCGATCGCCATCCTAAGTTAAAGATCCAAGTACAGCGCTCAGGGTTCCCACATACCTCAATAATCGCACATTACCTAGTCTGCAGAAAACCTCCTCCCATCGGAGGAGCTGCTACTGTAGAGGAGTAACGTACAGGCAAAGATTAGAGTAAAATCTCCCCAATCTGTACAAACTATAAGCGGCAGCCTTTTGAGAATTAAAATGGCAACGTAAGGTACATGCAAAAACTGAAACTAGGCTAGGATTAACCCGGTCCTACATGCCGTCAAGGAAACCAGTAGAGAACTGCCGCTGAGATGGAGCAGAACACCGCAAGTGTGAAAAGGACAGATTCCTCCAAAGTTAAAAATATGAGGAACTAATAAAAAGACCCCTCTGCAGAATCCCCATATTGCTCTCAGGAGCTCCAGTGTCGATATAAGACCACAGAAGAGGCCCTAGTAAATGAGACAGGACATGGCCAAATAATCATTCTGCTCAAATCTGTCATGATATCCTTAAAGAAGGATATAACTAAAGTCCCAGACCCAATCTGAGGGAATAAGATGCCACCCGGTCACCTTTCTTCTGAGCAGTCCCTTGATGAGCCCTCCAAATATAATAAAGGCAAGGACTTACCCTCCAGGGTCTCTGCTGTGGAGCAGCCACAGCACCTCCAGGTTTAGCCAGCTTCATCCGGCATCTGACAGGAACCTGAGTAGAAAGGAAAGCAGTGTAAGAATAACACTGGTTGCCTGATGGGGGCGTTAGTACAGATTGCTGGAGAGAGAACAGAGTACATCCCTGCAACCTCCAGCAGCTAACAGCTACCAAAACTCAATCTTCTTCAGGAGCACCATCTTCACCTCCTCCAGGTTACTGCGGCAAAGAATGACTGGGGGAGTATGGGAAGTGGGAGGGATACTTAAGCTTTGCTGGGGTGTCTTTGCCTCCTCCTGGTGGCCAGGAGCTGAATTTCCCAACAGTAATTGAATGGAACTGTGTACTCTCCATGCCATTGGAAAGAAAATAATAATCAATTTAAAAAAATAAGCCCTGGCAGACTGCCAGCACCTAATATGGTGGCGAGCTATCTTATTAACCCCTTCACTGCTGTGAATTTCAGAAATGTGGTAGGCGGCTGCAATTAGCAGCCGTCAAAACTAAAGAAAATAATGGCAAAACCAGGAATGTCTGCAATTTCTGAACACAGAATGCAGAGATGTATTTACAACGATTTGTCTTATGTCTGCAGTAGTTGTGTGTAAATAATTTCAGTGAAAACCAAAAAGTTTGTGAAAAAGTTAATTTTTTAGCCTGCAGTGGATCAGACTGCACAAAGGCGTAACAACAAGGAAAGGGTAGGCACTACACCAGTGTGCAAAAAGCTTTATTTCTAAATGAATAAAATACATTCAGACATAGCTAGGAGTCCATAGTAGTCACAGTATGACGCGTTTCACTCCCCGCAGTGGCACTTATTTCATAGGCTAGTTTGTGTGCCATTACCTATTCTATTTATAGGCATACATAATTAGAAATTGAACTATTTGTGTGCACATTAAAAACAATATAATTTTAATGTGCGCACAAATAGTTAAATTCCTAATTATGTATACCACAAACTAGTCCTTAAATTTGCATGCTCTATCTGAATCATGAAAGAAAAAATGTGGGTTTCATTTCCTTTTAAGTGCTCCAGAAATGGGCTGGCGTCTAAGCATACGTTCTTGCTTTTCAACTACCAAGAGAATGACGAAAAATTGATAATATAAGTAAATCAGAAAGCTGTTTCAAAATCGCATGCTCTATCTGAATCATGAAAGAAAATGTTTGGGTTTCATATCCCTTTAAGTATACATTAGTACAGGGCTGTAATTGTTGAGGTAGGACTTGGTGCTTACCCAACTGCTTGAAGAACGTTGTTAACCTATGTGCGGTATCCTGAATGCTTAGGTTAAATCGTGCAGCCAGTGACGCTCGTGACTGTGGGGACACTGAGACAATGACCTGCTTCTGCTGAGATGGAGGATCTACCTGAGGAAATAGATAAGGCGCAATACCTAAACCACAAGTACAATCTTTACAAGCAAACAAAAGTTGAGAAAAGTGTCCGCTCGCCTTTTAATACATGGAGCTGTATTTCTAAAAGATTGTACAGCTTCTCTTTGCCCCTCTTGCTTGGGTATCCTATTGTAATGTTACCAACAATATTTCTCTCCTGGTCAACATTTGTAATGACTGAAGTTTTAAATGGTTAAAATAGCTGTTGGCTACATTATAGCTGTTGGCATGCTTAGTGCAAACACCGGCAAAATATGCTTACCGCGTTTCACTAAGAAAATAAACACACACTACAGTGTAAGTGCTTCATTATGTGGAATTGCAACCCCTTTGGTAAAACTGCATCCGATAGGAACCAAAGTTGCTGAGCTAATGGCACGCATTGCGATCGCCATCCTAAGTTAAAGATCCAAGTACAGCGCTCAGGGTTCCCACATACCTCAATAATCGCACATTACCTAGTCTGCAGAAAACCTCCTCCCATCGGAGGAGCTGCTACTGTAGAGGAGTAACGTACAGGCAAAGATTAGAGTAAAATCTCCCCAATCTGTACAAACTATAAGCGGCAGCCTTTTGAGAATTAAAATGGCAACGTAAGGTACATGCAAAAACTGAAACTAGGCTAGGATTAACCCGGTCCTACATGCCGTCAAGGAAACCAGTAGAGAACTGCCGCTGAGATGGAGCAGAACACCGCAAGTGTGAAAAGGACAGATTCCTCCAAAGTTAAAAATATGAGGAACTAATAAAAAGACCCCTCTGCAGAATCCCCATATTGCTCTCAGGAGCTCCAGTGTCGATATAAGACCACAGAAGAGGCCCTAGTAAATGAGACAGGACATGGCCAAATAATCATTCTGCTCAAATCTGTCATGATATCCTTAAAGAAGGATATAACTAAAGTCCCAGACCCAATCTGAGGGAATAAGATGCCACCCGGTCACCTTTCTTCTGAGCAGTCCCTTGATGAGCCCTCCAAATATAATAAAGGCAAGGACTTACCCTCCAGGGTCTCTGCTGTGGAGCAGCCACAGCACCTCCAGGTTTAGCCAGCTTCATCCGGCATCTGACAGGAACCTGAGTAGAAAGGAAAGCAGTGTAAGAATAACACTGGTTGCCTGATGGGGGCGTTAGTACAGATTGCTGGAGAGAGAACAGAGTACATCCCTGCAACCTCCAGCAGCTAACAGCTACCAAAACTCAATCTTCTTCAGGAGCACCATCTTCACCTCCTCCAGGTTACTGCGGCAAAGAATGACTGGGGGAGTATGGGAAGTGGGAGGGATACTTAAGCTTTGCTGGGGTGTCTTTGCCTCCTCCTGGTGGCCAGGAGCTGAATTTCCCAACAGTAATTGAATGGAACTGTGTACTCTCCATGCCATTGGAAAGAAAATAATAATCAATTTAAAAAAATAAGCCCTGGCAGACTGCCAGCACCTAATATGGTGGCGAGCTATCTTATTAACCCCTTCACTGCTGTGAATTTCAGAAATGTGGTAGGCGGCTGCAATTAGCAGCCGTCAAAACTAAAGAAAATAATGGCAAAACCAGGAATGTCTGCAATTTCTGAACACAGAATGCAGAGATGTATTTACAACGATTTGTCTTATGTCTGCAGTAGTTGTGTGTAAATAATTTCAGTGAAAACCAAAAAGTTTGTGAAAAAGTTAATTTTTTAGCCTGCAGTGGATCAGACTGCACAAAGGCGTAACAACAAGGAAAGGGTAGGCACTACACCAGTGTGCAAAAAGCTTTATTTCTAAATGAATAAAATACATTCAGACATAGCTAGGAGTCCATAGTAGTCACAGTATGACGCGTTTCACTCCCCGCAGTGGCACTTATTTCATAGGCTAGTTTGTGTGCCATTACCTATTCTATTTATAGGCATACATAATTAGAAATTGAACTATTTGTGTGCACATTAAAAACAATATAATTTTAATGTGCGCACAAATAGTTAAATTCCTAATTATGTATACCACAAACTAGTCCTTAAATTTGCATGCTCTATCTGAATCATGAAAGAAAAAATGTGGGTTTCATTTCCTTTTAAGTGCTCCAGAAATGGGCTGGCGTCTAAGCATACGTTCTTGCTTTTCAACTACCAAGAGAATGACGAAAAATTGATAATATAAGTAAATCAGAAAGCTGTTTCAAAATCGCATGCTCTATCTGAATCATGAAAGAAAATGTTTGGGTTTCATATCCCTTTAAGTATACATTAGTACAGGGCTGTAATTGTTGAGGTAGGACTTGGTGCTTACCCAACTGCTTGAAGAACGTTGTTAACCTATGTGCGGTATCCTGAATGCTTAGGTTAAATCGTGCAGCCAGTGACGCTCGTGACTGTGGGGACACTGAGACAATGACCTGCTTCTGCTGAGATGGAGGATCTACCTGAGGAAATAGATAAGGCGCAATACCTAAACCACAAGTACAATCTTTACAAGCAAACAAAAGTTGAGAAAAGTGTCCGCTCGCCTTTTAATACATGGAGCTGTATTTCTAAAAGATTGTACAGCTTCTCTTTGCCCCTCTTGCTTGGGTATCCTATTGTAATGTTACCAACAATATTTCTCTCCTGGTCAACATTTGTAATGACTGAAGTTTTAAATGGTTAAAATAGCTGTTGGCTACATTATAAAGTTAAAAGGTATAAGCACTCATATTTTGGATTGCAGACTTTTAATTGCCATTTTATAATACTCATTCTATATAATAAGGGTCCTGAGAATTCCCGTGTTATTAAATCCTTTGTGCAATGTCCAAGCCTGTCTTAAAACGCCCCATATATCACTCCTATCATATAACTTGCTGTTAGAGATGGTGAGGCTTAGGGGCCGATTTATCAAAGGCTTTGCAAGCCTTTTGACCCACTACTGCTGCAGGTTCTCACAAGAGAACCTGCACGCCGTATTTAACAAGTGGCGGTCATCAGACCACTGCTTCCCTAATCATTCACCACCTCTAAATTGGTGAAATTCAATCTCCACGGTCTAGTCCGACCGGAGAGATTGACAACTCCTGCCCGCGCGTGATTGGCTAATAGCCAATCACGTGCGGGCAGGAGGCGGGATTGCACGCAAGCGCAAAATAGCGCTCATGTGCTATGCTGAATTCCTCCAGGGGAATTCAGCCCACCAGAGGAGAGCTGTGGCAAACATGGGCGCATATGTGCAACCCTGTCCGCCTCAGTTTGATAAATCGCCCTTTTAGTTTTGTTATCAATGCATTTAATTTTGTACGTTATCATTTTTGTCGTTTTTAACAAGGCAAAATGTGTGAACAATAAATGTTTAAAATATGAGCATTGTTATCCCTCTATAGAGATTAAACAATGTTTAATTTTTATGTATGGGATAAGATTGCTGTCAAAAAGGCAAGTGTGTGGGAACTAGCATTTATCTTTAACAGTGTTTTGACAGATGCTGGAAGTATAATGTCATATATATATATAAAAAAGAAAGAAAGAAAAAAAAAAAAAAAAAAAAAAAAAAGGGGATTGTACTTCCAATAAACAAATAAAAAGATATGTATTCTAAAAAAAAAAAAAATAAAAAAAAAAAATGTATGTCCCAAAAAATTATTGTATTTGTAAATTTAGATTTGTATTCGTATGTCACAACTTATGAACAATGAATCACACACACAGTTGCCTTTTTTTACAGCAATCTTATTCCATAAATATCTGTGTCTAGCTGACATCAGCACGGGTGAAAAGATAGCTGGCTTTCAAGCATAGGGAGACCGTAGTTATAACATGGCTGTGCCCAATACTTAAAGGACACTAAACTTAATTTTTTTTATTTTAAAAAGAAGACATCTAAGCTAAGGAGCCAGAATTTTTTTGGTTCAGGACCCTGGATAGCACTTGTTTATTGGTGGGTGCATTTAGCCACTAATCAGCAAGCAAAACCCAGGTTGTGAACCAAAAATGAGCCGGCTTCTAAACTTACATTCTTGCTTTTCAAATAAAGATAGCAAGAGAATGAAGAAAAATTCATAATAGGAGTAAACTAAAAAGTTGCTTAAAATTACATGCTCTGTCTGAACCATGAAAGAAAAAAATTTGGGTTCAGTGTCCATTTAAAGAAATCGATAACTTTACACTTTGTCCCCAAATATTTAAAAAACTATAATTTTAAAAATCACATTTGCATATTATTCTCAGGCTAATTTTTGCTTTGAACATATTTCTAGCATTTATTTAGTGATTAATGGCCCTTTAAGGCCCCTACTAAAGGAAACATGTACAAAGCACAGCACATCATTAAATACTATTTTGCTAGATTTGATAAAAAATATACTCACTTTGTTTTGGCTTAGTATCTTGTATAGCTCTTCATGACTCTGCTGTGTGATAAGAATGCTTTCTGCCGAGGTGACGCACCCGCTGCAGGCCAGGCAGTCATTCAGGGTGATCTTAGCTTTTTCCAGTTTCTGAGAGGCACCTTCCTGCACAATATGAAACAAGACGTTAAAGGGAAATAAAAGTGCCAAATGAAAATGTTCTCGATTACATAGAACTATGTGTTTAGCTCTTACAAAGGGGTTAAATGAATAGCTTAAAGGGACAGGAAGCCCAAAACATTTAATTCATGACTCGGATAGAACTTACAAGTTTAAACAACTTTACTTTTATTATAAAATTTGCTTCATTCTTGTTATCCTTTGCTGAAGGAGCAGCATTGCACCACTGACAGGAAGCTGAACACATCTAGTTAGCCAATCACAAGAGACAAATGTGTGCAGGCACCAATCAGCAGCTAGCTCCCACTAGTGTAGGATAGGTGCGTATTCATTTTCAACAAGGGATACTAAGAGAACAAAGCACATTTGAAAACATAAGTAATTTTAAACAGGTCTTAAAATAATGCTCTGATTCTTGCAAGTTTCATTTTAACTATCCTATCCCTTTAAGTAGCTCCCGAGCAGCACCACACTGCTGGGAGCTAGCTGAGCACATCTGGTGAGCCAATGACAAAAGGGCATATTTGTGTAGCCCTCAACTAGCAGTTAGCTCCCAGTAGAGAACTGCTGCTCCAAAACATACCTAGGTATGCTTTTCAACAAAGGATACCAAGAAAAACAACACCAATAATATTTAACAACAACAAAAAAACATAAGTACAAAATGCATGGGACATGTATCTGATGCATTACTTCTAGTTAGTGCTCTCTAGCTGAATAACGCAAATATTAACTAGTCCAATCATATGTATTTTGCACATGTCCTCCAGAGCTCCCTGATAAAACAGTGTATTTAAAGTATAACCTGCGTTTATGGTGTATTTTATCATTTAGAAATGCTGACAAACTGTATAGAGCTGAACAGGAAAAGCAACTGTCTGAAAACGTACATTTAAATGGATAGTACAAACACTTTAGACTGTAATAAAATGCTTAATTATGTATAGTAAAACAACTGTGAAGTATACATTCTATATCTATTCCCCACCCCTTTCCCTGTAAATAAAGTCTGAAAATTGTAGATTTTCCAGTCTTCATATATGTCCCCAATTTACAAAATGTTATTGTATCTTTTCAGCTTATGCAAAACGAAATGCTCAAGTTTAACACCTGCAAAGTAAGACAGTGCTAGTTCATGGGTGTCATTTAGCTAACATTGTGCTCACTCCCGTGGAGTTACCTATGAGCCAGCACTGATTGGCTAAAATTCAAGGCTGTCAAAAGCACTGAAATAAGGGGGCAGTCTGCAGAGGCTTAGATACAAGGTAATCACTGAGGTAAAAATATAATATAACAGTGTTGGTTATGCAAAATGAATCTGTTAATGGGTAATAAAGGGATTAGCTATATTTTGAAACAATAAAAATGTTCAAGTAGACTGTCCCTTTAAATTATTATTTTTTTTCCTCTTTATTTCATCTAAAAGATGTTGTTTTCTTTTTTTTTTATTGATATGCTTGTCTTGAAAAACTATCTACTGCACTTATGATAGAGGAGGTAAACCTTCCCCACAAATACAGCTGTGAGAGCGGTCCTCACAAGCCATAGTGCACAAACATGCGCCTCCCGTTAGTTTCAAAATCAATGTAAACGGCTTTAGCTTATAGGGACAAGAAACACACATTTTGTCTTTCATTATTCAGAAAACGCACGCAGTTTTAAGCAATTTGTTCAATTTACTTATATTATGAAATGTTCTTCATTCTCTTGGTATTTTTCGTTTGAAAAGCGGGGACATAAGCTCAGGAGCGTGCAGGTGCCTGGAGAACTATAAGGCAGCAGTTTTGCAAGACTGTTATCCACTTGCAAGAGCACTAAGTGGCAGCACTATTTCCTGCCATATAGTGCTCTAGACACTTACCTAGGTATCTCTTCAACAAACAATACAAAGGGAACAAAGCAAACTTGAACGTTTTTTTAAAAATTGTATGCTCTGAATCACAAAAGGACATTTTGGGGTTTCAAATCCCTTTAATTTTTTATGTAAAAGAAATAAAAATTAGCACATTACAATCCCATAGTAAAATATTTACCTGACTTATCTGAAAGTAGCTCCCATCATCTTCAATTCGTATCTTAGCTGCTGCTTTCCCCAATTTCTTCTCGACCTTAACAGGTTTGATGCAATCCTATAATAAGAATGGGATAAGAGAAGAAAAAAAGACAGAACTGCATATTGTTAAAGGGATATATCTTGCTTTTGTCTCACTCCCTAGAGAGGCCAATTCTATAACCTAATAGGCAGTCTAGTAGCAATATTAATTTAGAATCCTTATTCAAAGACTGATCTTAAAGTGACGGTAAAGTTTTTTTCACCATCAGTCGTTTTTATGTTCCTTTAACTAACCCAAATCCAGTCGCTAGGTTTGTTTTTAATAAATAATTATTTATTTTGTTCTATTTATAGCTTTACTTTTCCTACCGTTCCCTGCAGATTCTCCTCCCATCCTCCATTTCCGGGTTTAAGATACTGTGACGTATAGAGCGGTCCCACCCGCTCTATACGTCTCTAGTAAGCTTGTGCACATCGAGCATGGAATAACCGCAGCGAGACAAATGTTTCCGATTTGTTGCCGTCTGAGTTCCTCGGCAGCTCCTACTATGACTACAACAGAAAGTTTATAGCGCGCATGCGCGAAACGAGGACGCGCGCGCTTGGAAATTGAGGAGTAAATGTTACGCATGCGCATGTAGACCCATATGTTGGTGACGAAATATGACGGCCGCCTAACGGCCAAAGAGTCAATTGGATAGCTCAACCACGTGATCGTTCTTTAGAAAAAAAAAAAAAAGTGTACGGGTTGTTTTTCGGAAAGCCGATTACAGGACAATAAAATTAGATATCTCAGCTAATATATGTTTTTGCAAATATTGATGAATGAAACTTATATTTATTTGCCTTCATATCTATAATTGTTTCTAATAGAACGTTTGACTTTACCTTCACTTTAAAGACAGGTTCTAGCATAAAAAAAAGTTAGATATTATAGCAGCCCCAAGGTTAACCAAGAAAATGTTGTTGGCATATAACATTGATATTGCTTTTAAAAGGTTTGTTATGTGTTGCAGCTAGATTTGGCATCAAAAGTATTAAAGGGACATGAAACCAAAATGATTTATTTCAGGATTTAGATAGAGCATATAATTTTAAACAAATTTTCCAATTTACTTCTATTATCTAATTTGCTTCATTCTCTACTGGGAGCTAAAAGAACACACAAGGTGAGCCAATGACAAGAGGCACGTGTGCAAAAAACAATCAGCAGCTAGCTCCCAGTAGTCTCTTGTTGCTCCTCATACCTAGGTATGGTTATCAACAAAGGATACCAAAAGAACAAAGCAAATTAGAAGTAAATTGGAAAGCTGTTTAAAATCGCATGCTCTGTGTATCTCTCTATCTATCTATCTATCTATCTATATATATATATATATATATAAAAATATGTATTTATGAATAAAAAGAACATATTCTTCTATGTGAAAAACATTGGAACGTGAAATATTCATATTTTCATGCCTGGTTATTGCACTTGAGAATATGAAATCGGGTTTGCGTGCGAGCGAGTAGGGTGTTAGTTTTCCCCCCACTTTTCTTGCTCTATTGACTTCTATGGGGGAATATATCAAGTGTGCGATATTCTAAAGTTCGGCTTTTTACACGTATCGGATTAGTGAGCGAGTGAAAACAGTTTACTATCAACTTGTAATATTAGCGCTACCCGACGTGCGCAAAAAGCTTACTTCTAGCAGAGTTAGCGCTTGAGGGGAGCTTTAAATAGCTCTCCACTTGTAATCTGGCACTAAATAGGTCTTGTGTAGAAAGCTAAAATGTATTATATTGCCAAGCAACTGTATTTTTTAATTAGATCTTGGAAGTGTGGTATTTTTAATTATTGATAAAACATTTGATTGTATACATTCAGAAAGATACCTGGTTGACAGAGTCAATTTTTAAATGTATGCCTGCTTTTTAAATGAGGTGGGTGACCTTCTTCTTTTTTTTTTTTTTAACACACCCAACACTTTCTTAGAGAAAAATACTGCTGCATGGGCTGACTTAGCTGATAAACTTGCCAGAACATTTAGCTGAGTCATAGGTGTAAAAAAAGGCATGTGTTTTGCACAAGGATTATATATATATATATATATATATATATATATATATACACATACACATTTTAAAAAAGATACAATGAGAGTAGTCTTAAAGGGCCACTAAACCCAAAATCTTTCTTTCATGATTCAGATAGAACATACAAATTTAAACCACATTACAATTAACTATTATTTATTTTGCTTCATTTTTTCGATATCCTTAGTTGAAGAAAAAGCAATGCACATTGGTGAGCCAATCACATGAGGTTTCTATGTGCAGCAACCAATCAGCAGCTACTGAGCATATCTAGATATGCTTTTCAGCAAAGAATATTAAGATAATAAAACAAATTAGATAATAGAAGTAAATTAGAAAGATGTTTAACCCCTTAACGACCGAGGACGTGCAGGGTACGTCCTCAGAAAAAAGGCAGTTAATGCCTGAGAACGTACTCTGCACGTCCTCGGTTTGGAAAGCAGCTGGAAGCGATCCTGATCACTTCCAGCTGCTTTCCGGTTATTGCAGGATGCCTCGATATCGAGGCATCCTGCAATAACAATTTTTGCCCCTCCGGTGCAGAGAGAGCCACTCTGTGGCCCTCTCTGCACCGGACATCGATGGCCGCATTCGTTGGTGGGTGGGAGCGTAAATGGGAGGTGGGTGGGCGGCCATCGATGGCTTCTTAGTCAGAGAGGGGGGCGGGATTGGGGGCGGGATCGCCGGGGGCTCGCACAGGCGTGCGCGCGTGCACAGGGGGCGGCGGGAGGGCGCGTGCACGGGGAGGGAGCGGGTGGGAACCGCTTACACTACAGAAAATTGTACATATTTTTGTAAAATATAATAAAAATAAAACGTAATGGAAGGGATCTGGGAGGGGGTGGGGGATTGATCTGGGGGGGGGGGAGCTACACTACAGAAAAAACTGAAATAAATGAAAAAAAAAACATTTTTATATGCAAACTGGGTACTGGCAGACAGCTGCCAGTACCCAAGATGGCCCCCAATAAGGCAGTGTGGGGGGGGGGGGGGTAGAGAGCTGTTTTGGGGGGGATCAGAGAGGTTGGGGGCTAAGGGGGGATCCTACATACAGGCATATGTAAATATGCTTTAAAAAAAAAAGTAAAAAAAAAAACCTTTTATTTTAGTACTGGCAGACTTTCTGCTAGTACTTAAGATGGCGGGGACAATTGTGGGGTGGGGGAGGGAAGAGAGCTCTATGGGAGGGATCAGGGGGTCTGATGTGTCAGGTGGGAAGCTGATCTCTACACTAAAGCTAAAATTAACCCTGCAAGCTCCCTACAAGCTACCTAATTAACCCCTTCACTGCTGGGCATAATTCACGTTTTGTGCGCAGTGGCATTTAGCGGCCTTTTAATTACCAAAAAGCAACACCAAAGCCATATATGTCTGCTATTTCTGAACAAAGGGGATCCCAGAGAATCATTTACAACCATTTGTACCATAATTGCACAAGTTGTTTCTAAATAATTTCAGTGAGAAACCTAAAGTTTGTGAAAAAGTTGACTATTTTTTTTAATTTAATCGTATTTGGCGGCGAAATGGTGGCCTGAAATATACCAAAATGGGCCTAGATCAATACTTGGGGTTGTCTACTACACTACACTAAAGCTAAAATTAACCCTACAAGCTCCCTACAAGTTCCCTAATTAACCCCTGCACTGCTGAGCATAATACACTTGTGGTGTGCAGCAGCATTTAGCGGACTTCTAATTACTTAAAAACAACGCCAAAGCCATATATGTCTGCTATTTCTGAACAAAGGGGATCCCAGAGAAGCATTTACAACCATTTGTGCCATAATTGCACAAAATGTTTGTTAATGATTTCAGTGAGAAACCTAAAATTTAGAAAAATTTTACTTTTTTTTTTTATTTGATCGCATTTGGCGGTGAAATGGTGGCATGAAATATACCAAAATGGGCCTAGATGAATACTTTGGGATGTCTACTAAAAAAAAATATATACATGTCAAGGGATATTCAGGGATCCCTGAAAGATATCAGTGTTCCAATGTAACTAGCGCTAATTTTGAAAAATAATGGTTTGGAAATAGCAAAGTGCTACTTGTACTTATTGCCCTATAACTTGCAAAAAAAGCAAAGAACGTGTAAACATTGGGTATTTCTAAACTCAGGACAAAATTTAGAAACTATTTAGCATGGGTGTTTTTTGGTGGTTGTAGATGTGTAACAGATTTTGGGGGTCAAAGTTAGAAAAAGTGTGTTTTTTTCCATTTTTTCCTCATATTTTATAATATTTTTTATAGTAAATTATAAGATATGATGAAAATAATGGTATCTTTAGAAAGTCCATTTAATGGCGAGAAAAACGGTATATAATATGTGTGGGTACAGTAAACGAGTAAGAGGAAAATTACAGCTAAACACAAACACCGCAGAAATGTAAAAATAGCCTTGGTCCCAAACGGACAGAAAATGGAAAAGTGCTGTGGTCATTAAGTGGTTAAAAATGCATTCTCTTTCTAAATCATGAAAGAAAAAATGTGGTTGTCATGTCCCTTTAAAATAAAAATAAATCTATACAGATCCTACTTTTAATAGATCCCCTGGTACTATAAACATGCAGCAGCTAAACTATAGTTATTAGGTTATTACATTTCTGCCTTCCATTACATGAAATACGATTTTACATAAGTGTAGGACAACGTTTTCTCTAGCAGGAGTGCTTGTTTATTCCCTGAATAGAGTCTGTCATAGAAGTAAAATACAGTCAATATACCTGAGAAGGTCCTATAAAATCATCCAGGTCAGTCAGCTGCAACACTCCACTAAAGGGCGACGCCATGTCTAGCTAGTAGCTAGTTCCCATAAAAGGAAAGGACCTGGAGTCAAAAGACTGTGTTGATCACATGGTTACATGTTGCTAGAGGTACGGTAGCAGCCAGTTCCTAAATTGCTGTAACCTACTGTTGTTTCTGCTTTTCAGTCACCCACTAGTAAACCAGATCACGTGACGTCCCAAACTGAATATATCTGGGAGCGAGGAATGAGTGCGCGGCTGCGCGCATAGCTGTTACTAGCTGCGGCAGCGGGAAAGTGTTCTGCTGTTGGATTGCTGCGTCATATATTTTTATTGTTTTATAGTATCATGATCGTTAATTATAGTACTTGAATTAATTTTTTTAGCCTCTTCGTTTACTTTTGTAATATGTTTTAGTAGATTGTTTTTATCATTGGCTCTGCCGATCAGTTATTTTTTTGGAATCTGAAAAACAAAAATAAACAAACAAACAAACGGGGTTAAAATAAGGACTCACAAAGTGATTGTTAAATTATTTTAGAAAATCAAATTAGACATATTTATATGACACCATTTTGGAGCGGGAAAAAGGCGCGCACTAGTAATTTCAGGGTGGCTGAGTTTGATATTTTTCGTAGAAAAAAATACTGTTTAATAAATGTAAATTATTTTTTTTAATTTACATTATATAAGCACTGCTGATGTTACTTGATTTAATATAACCTTATTTGTCAAGAGATTACCTCACAATTATTTTATAACCAGGTGCAGCTAGTATTGTAGGGATCCTGGTACATTTTGTATGTTATTGGCTATACTGAGGTACAGTGACTTCAACCACTGGCTATAATATTAATAACAATATTTAATCCTGTCAGCAAGGAAATACATAACAACAAACTGGAAATTATTCAGAATAGTAAGCAAAAAGTCTGGTTGCCATTTGAGCTCTACATGACACTGAATATCTTTAGCTTCTTATTTGTGGTGAAAATAGTATTGTATAGGAAAATTAACTTATTTTGGAAGAAGAATTTGTTAGTGATTACAGGGCACTTAGCTTGCCAACTCTCAATGTTAAAGTGAAAGTAAATTTTAATGAAATTCACGAATCATACCTAGATTGATAGTCATTAACTTTTAAAAAAAAAAAACATTCGTCTTTTGAAGATGTTTAGATTGTAAATCCCATACCGTTTTCTCTCCTTCCTCCGCCCACCCGTTCATTTCCAGCTTACCTGTACCTCTACAGATTCTTGTGAGTCGTCCTATTGCGCATGCGTAGGCCTAAACTTTGCCGCAGTGATAGATATTGAGTCAATGAATCAAGATCACAGAGAGAATGTGCATGCGTTTCTCATGAGCGCGCATCTATAGAGCCGATAATTCCGTGAGACACGCATGCATATTTGTAATTGTAGCATGAGTCAGATGGGACGCCGTTGGGGGACCAATCAAACCGTTCATCAAGATATTCGTCATTTTTCAACAATATTTTTTTTTATTACCGGGCTGATATCAGTATTAAAGGTAGATTTCTGCATTTTATAGTAATGAAGTAAATAAATTATGAATGAAACTCTAACTTAATTTCGATGTTAATTAAGATGCTGCATAGTGGTGCGTTATTGTTATCTTTTCCTTTAATGAGAAAAAAAATATATCAAATAGCACTTTATATAAAAGAACTGGCTCAACATTTTTATACAGGAAAAGTCTCAATATGTTTTTTTTGTCTGCTGAATTTATAAAACTAATCAGAATAATGGATTAGTGCAAATATTCAGCCGTGCTAGCACTAACAGCTTCACACATGCCGGTGCGTTTGATATTACCTTTGCAGCTGGATCTTTTTATTTGTTTCTTATATTTTTTGTGTATATTAATTTATTAGCCTCTTTTTCCAGTGCCCCCGCCTGATGCCGAGGTATCAAGTTATTGGCCAGGAAAATGATGGGCACTGTAGTGTGTGAGACTTATGATGTTGAAGATTTTAAGTGTCAGTTCTGCAATTCAGTTTTTATTGGGACATTGTTCTTTTTCACATAATGTTAGATTAATTCATTGACCTTCTGAATATAGGATTTTCTATAAATTTTAAAGAGAAATAAAATTGGTTTAAAATTATCTCTAAGGTTTATGGGCCAGATTAAAGGATTACTAACTTTTTATTTAAAAATGTTAAATTCAATAACGGTTTGGAAGATAAAGTATATTATCTATTAAATTTACCTTGTTATTGCTTTAAACAAAGCATCCTTTCCGAAAATTTTATTATTTTAAGATGACATCACGTCATCCAGCCCACAAATGTGGGCCGTCTATGGCTTAACCAAACCACCAATAGTATCCGTTTTTTTGCATATAATTACAATGAATTACCTCCATTAAACACATGCGCAATAGAGTATACCTCTTATCGCATGCGCAAATAGCAGCACTAAATTCGAGATCATTGCGGTCCAGAAGAAACTAACGCATGCTCATTAGAAATTTTTGCTCTATAGATTGTCCTGGATTTATTGAACGGAAGATGGTGACGTATCATGTGACGTGGCACTAACTCGTGCATGCGCAATATGTCAAAATAACACCATCTTCCAACTGCAGTTGTCAGCACGGATTGGGAATCCGTAAATGCTGATATACAAGTGGGTTTGGAAAAATTATGTAAAAAATAAATATCTTAAAAACGCTTAATATTTGATAATGAAGACACATTAGAAAATTATAGATTGACATGTATACTCCGGGGTAATTGACATTCCATTTTTGACTACAGTGTCCCTTTAAGGGTGGCATGTTAACAGTTACTTGCAAGTGATATCAGGTTTATCATGGCTGTTTGCGTACGTTGGATGTAGCGTTCCTATTACTAGTTGAAAGTTAACGCAATCGAGTGCAATTAAAGCTAATGTTTGTTGGGATAGATCATCTTCAGAGCTCTGGTGAACTGTTTCCCAAAACAAAAAAGTCAAAAATACATTTAAAAGTTCAATATCACTTATAATAACACTATCTTATTAAAATTATTATTTTTTTAAATTTCACAAACAAGTTATAAGGACTCAAAGATATGAGGTCTCAGGTGTTAGAAAAAAAGATATGTTTATGTGTACATATGTATGTATATATATATATGTAAATATATATGTATACATGTATAAGTGCATTGGAGAATACTGTTTATTTACTGTAAATATTTCACATTATAATCTGCACATAGCAGAATATGTTCTATGTATTTATAAATCAATATTCCTATATATATATCTATATTTACCTATATGTAATTATATATTTGATGTAATCTAAAAAAAGTGGACGGAGATCCTCCTTAAAGGGTAATACAGTACGTTTAATACAAAATGCACAAAATAAAATCCACAAACAATCCCCCTGTGCGGGGCTATTCACTCTCCAGAACCTCAATCTTTTGAGGTAAGGTCTGTGTTCAGTCAATCAGTCCTCGGTACAATAAAGGTGAATCTGAAGGCTGCAGTCCTGGATCCTTCAGATACCAAATCCTGTGTACCTTACTGACCGAACTTAACTTTAGTTGGCATGTAATAAAATTGCTATTTTATAGCTTGTTGTATATCTTAGATTACAATATTAATTATGACTATCTCGGCAGTAACTCCAGCGTGTTAGTATGTATATATATATCTATATATGTTATAAAATAATTTACTATTGTCTCATCGGTAATCTCCCATAGATTTGTATTATTTTTCAGTTGTTCTAATCAGGTGATATCTTTTTAAACACAGAAAATTATGTTTGTGGAGTAAAGAGGATTAAGTTTGGAAAAATATATACAAATTTATTAAATATTAAACAAGCTATTAACAAGCGATATACAACTTAATTATACACAAAACAGACTGATACAATATGAAATAAAATATTGTACTACACTTTGTTTTGATCCTATGGGTACAAATTTAACAGTGAAGTCTAACAAAAATAAAAATGAACCAGCATAGACCAATTATGCAATATATGTTACTAACAATGGTTATTTAATACAATCTTAGCCAAATATTACCATAAAATTATACCTGGATATTTAACAGTTTATAGCAATTAATCAGATTCAGAAGGTATGTCTAACCAGAGAAACACATAAAAACCTTTATAATGCCTCAAACGAGTCTCAACCTTAGGAAATACAATATCATTAAAATTAAATATATTAAGTTTTAATACCCAGAGATTTTCTTATCATAAGCTGAATAAAATGGACACTATCACAAAATTGCTTGTATTTATAGGTGAGTTAGATTCCTAGACAATATAAATGACTATAGGGATAAGTACATATACAAGTTGGGCCTATAATCATCTAATACAAATATAAGGACCTTAAATGCCACAACTGTTTAAATATAATTATAGACTTTTTATACTTCCCCAAATGTTTGCTCCTCCAAGCCCTGGGTTATCATTATTCAAGATCTGTATATCCTCTGCATCTGGTCCCTCAAAATCTCTTAATCCACAGAAAAAAATAGGCAAAAAGGTTTCAAGGATATAAAAAATATGAAATAGGTACAAACAGGATTAAAAATTCTATTTCAGGGGAAAATTGGACGCACTTCGCCCTCACTTTTATGCAACCCAGAGTTACTTGTGAGTGCTCGGTGACCCAATTTATCCTGAACTAAAACTCTACCCCAATTTCCAACAGGTGCTAATTAGCCCCTGGGAATAATTCACTCAATGCTAAGTATCGCTGGTTGTACTTTTACTAATTCACCACAAGATGGCGATGGTGAGTTGTGCTATAAAAGTGAACTTCTGTAGCTTCCTTGTATTTATTTTTCTTAGAATTCATTTTTTATATATCATACATACATATATATATATATATATATATATATATATATATACATACATACATAAGCATACCCACATCCATGTCTACTTACAAGCATGCATATATAATTTAATATTTTTTTTGTTTAACTAAAATGTACCAGTTTAAAAATTAAATCCTTATGACTTAGATACTTGGTCAGGTACTCAATATATATCTTCATATACAATACATAAACATCCAAATCAAATGCATACATAGATACACACACACATATATATATATATATATATATATATATCATACTGGTTATTGCATATACCTAATTCCATATTTAACTCATCTATACATGCAGTTATCAGATTTTATTATTATTATCAGGTATTTGTAGAGCGCCAACAGATTCTGCAGAGCTGTAAACATAGTCGTTGTACAGGATAGCTTTTGTAGGGGTCAAGTGGGTAGAGGGCCCTGTCGAGAGTTTCACTGTTGTAGTCGGCTCTTATGAAGCGATCTGTAAACAGCTGGGCCCATAGGCTTACATTCTAAGGGGTTCAAGGGGAAAGCAATGGAGTTAGGAAAGGTTAGTGTTGGTTGTATGCATCCCTGAATTGTAGAGTTTTTAGGGAGTGCTTGAAGCTGTTAAAACTAGGGGAGAGTCTTATGGAGCGATGCAGGGAATTCCACAAGATGGGGGCCAGTCTGGAGAAGTCCTGTAAACGGGAATGTGAGGAAGTAACAAGAGAGGAGGAGATCCTGAGCTGATCGAAGGAGACTGGAGGGAGAGTATCTAGAGACAAGTTCTGAGATGTAGGGGGGAGCAGTGCAGTTGATAGCTTTATATGTCAGGGTGAGGATTTTATGTTTAATCCTAGAGGCAAGAGGAAGCCAGTGAAGGGATTGGCAGAGAGGTGCAGCAGATGAAGAGCGAAGAGTAAGGAAGATGAGCCTGGCAGAGGCATTCATAATGGATTGTAAAGGAGCTATGCGGCAGCTAGGTAGACTAGAGAGGACGGAGTTGTAGTAGTCGAGGCGGGAAAGGATGAGAGAGTGTATTAAAATCTTGGTTGTATCTTGTGTAAGGAAATGTCTAATTTTAGCAATGTTTTTAAGGTGGAAGTGGCAGGCTTTAGCCAAGGACTGAATGTGAGGAGTGAAGGAAAGATCTGAGTCAAATGTGACCCCAAGACATCGGGCGTGCGTGGTAGGGGTAATGATGGAATTATCAACAGTTATAGAAATTTTGGGGGTGGAGACATTGGAAGAAGGGGAAAAATAAGGAGTTCAGTTTTGGAGAGATTTAGCTTAAGGTAGTGAGAGGACATCCAAGATAAGATATGAGAAAGACAGTTAGTGACATAGGTTAGTAAGGAAGGAGGTAGGTCTGGTGCAGAGAGGTAGATTTGGGTGTCATCGGCATACAAATGGTATTGAAACCCATGGGACTTTATTAAGGAACCTAGTGACGACGTGTAGATTGAGAAGAGAAGGGGACCAAGGACAGAGCCTTGAGGTACCCCAACAGAAAGTGGTAACGGGGCAGAGGATGCTCCAGAGAAAGCTACACTAAATGTATGGTTAGTCAGATAGGAAGAGAACGACGAGAGAGCTGTGTCACATGCCGAAGGATTGGAGGGTTTGGAGCAGAAGAGGGTGGTCAACAGTGTCAAAGGCTGCAGACAGGTCAAGGAGGATAAGCAGAGAGAAGTGGCCTTTGGATTTTGCTGTAAGTAGGTCATTGGTAACCTTGACAATTGCTGTCTCTGTAGAGTGATGGGAACGAAATCCAGATTGCAGTGGGTCAAGAAGAGAGTTTAGTGTAAGGAAATGGGATAGACATGCGTAAACTAGCTTTTTGAGGAGCTTTGAAGCAAGATGGAGTAGGGAAATAGGGCGGTAATTGGAAGGGGAGGTTGGATCGAGGGAAGGTTTTTTGAGGATAGATGTGACCAGTGCATGTTTTAGAGATGAGGGAAATATACCAGTGCTGAGGGAGAGGTTGAAAATGTGTGTGAGTATGGGGGTGAGGGTAGAAGAGAGGGAGGGGAGTAGCTGTGAGGGGATGGTGTCGAGGGGACAGGTAGTGAGGTGGGAGGACAGTATAAGGGCAGAATCTTCGTCCTCATTAACAGGTGCAAAAGAGCTGCATTTTTGGATATTTGGGTTTTGGGTGATCGTGAGCTTTTGAGGGGGTGGGAGATTGGAAGTATGTTGAGAGCTGATTTCTCTTCTGATGGAGTCAATTTTGTTGTTGAAGTGGCTGGCAAAATCTTGAGCTGAGAGAGAGGTTGTGTTAGGAGGTGGGGGTGGGCGGAGAAGCGTGTTGAACGTGGAGAACAGACGTTTAGGGTTAGAGGAAAGAGTAGAGATGAGATTAGAAAAATTTTGTTGCTCCTAAAGATTAAGGGCAGAGTAGTAGGAGTTCAGGATGAACTTGTAGTGAAGAAAGTCAGCTGAACTCCGAGATTTCCACCAATGTCGCTCAGCAGTACGGGAGCATCTGCCTAGGTATCATGTCAGAGGAGTATGCCAGGGCTGAGGATGAAAGTGTGGTTTCTGCGCTAAGGTTGGAGGGGCCAGAGTGTCAATGACCGATGTAAGGGTGGAATTATACTGGCAGATAGATTGGTCAGGGCAGGAAAAGGAGGTGATGGATGAGAGGAGAGGTTTGAGAGAGCTAGCGAGCTGATGCAGATCTAGTGACTTAGTGCTTCTGTGAAGTTTGGTGTGAGGGGTAGAGGGAGGGGGAGTTGTAGGTAGGGCAGTGATGTTACCAGTTAGGAGATGATGGTCAGAGAGAGGAAAAGGGGAGTTTGTTAAATTTGAAAGAGTGCATCGATAGGTGAAAGTCAGGTCAAGGGAATGACCATCTTTGTGAGTGGGAGAGTCAGTCCATTGTGACAGGCCGAAAGAGGAAGTCAGTTAGTTGTTTTGCAGAGGAGGCAGTGGGATTGTCAAGAGGGATGTTAAAGTCTCCAAGAATGAGGGCAGGGGTGTCTGAGGAAAGGAAATAAGGAAGCCAGGCAGCAAAGTGATCTAAAAATTGAGTTGGGGAGCCAGGGGGGCGGTATATGACTGCAACACGTATAGAGAGGGGAGAGAATAACCGAATCGTGTGCTTCAAATGAAGAAAATGTGAGTGAAGAGAAGGGCTGTATTTGTTGGAAGGTGCAATGAGAGGAAAGTAAAATACCGACACCACCTCCTTGTCTATTGCCAGACTTAGGAGTGTGGCTGAAATGGAGACCCCCATGTGACAGTGCAGCAGTGGATGCTGTGTCTGAAGCAGAGAGCCAGGTTTCTGTAAGAGCCAGAAGGTTAAGAGAGTGGGAGATAAAGAGATCATGGATAGAAGTGAGCTTGTTGCAAACAGAGCGAGAGTTCCAGAGTGCACAAGTGAAGGGGGAGGGGTTTTTAGATGTAAGAGGAATGCGATTAAGGTTACCAGAGTTTAGTTTATGAAGTCTATTGAAAGGCACACAAGGATGTGAAAGGCTAGGAGGTTGTGAGGGATCAGGATTAGGGGAGATGTTGCCAGCAGTTAGTATGAGCAAGAGGGAGAGTGACATGAGATGAGAAGCAGATTTGCAGTAATGAGACTGTTTTTTGGCTGAAGTGCAGGGGGGGAGAGTGTTTAAGAATAGGTAAAGTTCATGAGTACAAAAGTAAGGTGAGTATAAGAGAGATGGGCTAATGAACAGTGCAGGTGGAGAGGGAGAAGGAGTAATTGAGTAATGTAGTTTGTTATAGAGACAAGAGGTAGCAAAAAGGAATGTGAAGATATTGAGCATTATTATGAAAGTGGGAACCAAGTAAACACATAAGACACAGTGTTACAGCAGCACTTGCAAAAGGATACAATGACATACATAAAACATAGTATTACAAGAGTACTTGCCTTGTGTCTTGTATTTCTTTTAGAAATAGTTATTTTAAAAAAATATGATCCTTATACACACATAATACAATACTGGTCATTTTTACATGTCCTTCCCTACCCATTTAATTTCTCTATACATTTATATACGTGGGACATTATTTATCACTATTTTATGTGTCAATTCTTATATACACCATTCTAACCTTAATTTCTTTTCTTTTTTTTTTTAAATATTAAGGAGGGTCTGAATTGGTCACTTAGCCTAGCAGGCATCTCATTAACATATGAGTGAGGGCCCATTTGTTTGTAAGTTTATTCACAATAGTTTCTAGACAGTGGGACTCCACCTGGTTTCTCTTCTGTGTTCACAAACAGCATGGGTTTTTCCTGGCCAAGTGGTAATCTTTGGACACGTGATCCAAGATAATTTACATTGTTATCTTATGAGTCATGGACAAATGTTTAATTTCCATTAAATTGTGTCTATAAGATAAGGTCTTAAAGGGATACTAACCCCACATTTTTTCTTTCATGATTCAGATAGAGCATGCAATTTTAAGCAACTTTCTAATTTACTCCTATTATCATTTTTTTTTGTTCTCATGTTATCTTGATTTGAAAAAGCAGTAATAAAATGTTAGGAGCCAGCCCATTTTTTAGTTCAGCACCTTGGTAGAGCTGCTGATTGGTTTGCTACATTTAGCCACAAATCAGCAAGTGCTACCCATGTGCTCAACAAAAAATGGTCTGGCTCTAAAGCTTACAGTACTGCTTTTTCAAATCAAGATAGCATGAGAACAAATAAAAATTGATAATAGGAGTAAATTAGAAAGGTGCTTAAAATCTCATGCTCTATCTGAATCTTGAAAGAAAAAAATGGGTTTAGTATCCCTTTAACAACAATTGGTGTAGTTTGATTGAATTTTAGAGACTAGGTGTAGTAGTTTTAACAATGTGATAACAGAGAAAGAACAAATTACCTCAATTACATGGGAATCCAAACTTGTGGCTCCATTCTACTTAAAGGCGATACTACACTGTCCCTTAACATTGTTACCATCAAGCATTTTTTATGCCAATATGTTTAAGAATGTTATAATGGCTTGGCCAAAACTGTGTTCGGAATTAGGTTATTCCCCATATATCTCCCAATATCTGCCTATTTGTGGTAACCCCAATTTTGGTCCGGGGCGTACAAATACGGTTTTTCAAATGTGGGCTTCTAAAGGTCTAAATTGGATCTACCAAATACGGGGGACAGATGGTCAACCTATAACCTATACAGAATTGGCTAATAAATTTGGTCTTTCTCCTCGTGAATTTTATGCTTATCTTCAGGTAAGGCACTTTATATTTGAGCTATTACAAAAGTATGGCTCAGATTGGACTCTGGGCGAACTACATAATAGATACACATACACCTGTGTCCATAGCTACTAAAGGGACAGATCCCCAAAATTAAAATCCCCAAGAAGACTTAAGTGCAACTTTGGTCCTGTTCCTGATTCCTCTGTGGAGGTTTGCTGTGCCGAGTTTCCATCCACCTGATTGGCTCCCCTGCTGGGTCGACTCTGACGCTGTCTGCCGAGTGACGTCTGCTGTAGCGTGTCGAGCTTGCGCTTGTCTGACGGGCGACTTTTGGTTCCGTCCTGCTTGTCTGGGTACTTGGTGTACCGCCGCTCTTGTGAGTAACACTCTGTGTGTGGGGGGTGCTGTTACTGCTCTCCTATGTTGTACAAGACGATACTTGTCCCATGAGGCGCCTCTTCTATCTGTCTTCCACAGGTTCCCGACTTTGAACTACATAATAGAATATCTAGCTATGCAGCTGGTGTATATGTAATTTCCCCTTTATATCTATTATTAAACCTAAAAACATCTTGTATACAGATCAATGATATTGTGTCAAAATGGTCAAATAAAATACCTGAGATTAACGAACAGACTATAATAGACAGTTTTAAAATTGCTGCACAATCATGGGTATCAATAACTTGGCGGGAATCGCAGATAAAGATTAGTCTTGTGTTACCTTACACCAGCTATCCTGTCAAAATGGTACAAAACCCCGCTGCCCTGCCCTAGGTGAAGGTCAATACGGGCGGATTTAATGCATTGTTTCTGGGAATACCCAAAAATGTTTCAGTTTTGGCAAAAAATTATTTATTGGATGAACAATGTTCTATATTTAGATTACTATCTTAAACCAAGCAAAATTTTCTTTTTAGTGAAATTTCATGGAATTGTGAAGAATTTTAAGCTTATAAATACTATTAAATTGATTGCCCGGAACCTTATTCTTAAAAAATGGAAAGCCAGGGTATCTCCTAAAATTTCCCATTTTAAAAATGCGCTGATTACTCAATTTATGGTAGAACAGCTAAATCTGACATATCCTCAGGAGGAATATTTACCTTCATTTTTTAGGAAATGGGAAGTTTTTATCTCGTCATTACCAATTTCAGCTCAAAAAAGCTTGATTAAACCGTTACTTAATTCGACTTTTGTACAAACTAATTTATATGCTGGCCACTTTCCACAATGTTGTTTTTTTTTTTTTTCTCTCAGTCTATTTTTTTTGTTTGTTTGTTTTTTGTGTGTGATGTATTGTGTTGCTTGTTTTGTCTAGAAATGATTAAATCCAACAATATGATTACAGAAGAAGAAATGGTTGTTGTATTAACTTAGTGGTATAAAGTATAGCACTGTGGTAATAGGTCAAGTTGATAGGATATTCACATTTTTGCTAGGCTGGTTATTAACATGTATTTGATGTTTACTATTTTCTTTTTTCTATATATATATTTATCAGTCCTTGTTGACCGGAAATATTTGTACTATTTTAAGTATTTGGATGTAATGTATTGTTGTTTATAAATAAAAGGTTTAAAAAAAAAGTTTTAACAATGGGGGCTGAGGTGGAAGTCTTTTTGAAAATAGGTTTTACAAATCTTGAACAAATTTTCATAGGACAGCCTGCAATTTTAAAATGGTGTTTCTGTTCTCAGAAATGTAATATTTTTCCCTGTGCTTATAATGATAAGAAATGCGATAGTTTTCCCTTTGCCTATGACTCAACATATCCCCCTTTCCAATTTCTCTATATGTAGGATGCATATGGAGGGATTGGCTTAGATTCAGTGTAATTTGTGAGGGAAGGCTATTGTCAAACAGATGATTTTAGGTTCTTGCTTTTAGATCTTTGAAAGCAAACATGCAGGCTTGGTATGCTCGTCGTCTGGTATCCTCAGTCAGCGACCCCTCTCCATTTCCTGGCTGCCCTAGAGCATCAGGGGAGAGGAATCTCCGGCTGAGAATACTAGACAGGTTTGGAAATTTCATAGTGGAGCCGGCAGCAAGATGATGGGTCACATGTGATCAACCCGTTATCGGATCTGGATAGAGCAACAATTTCCAAAACTCTTGTATTGAGTCTTTATCCCAACTTATCATCCCAGGTATAGGCCAAATAGCTGCCTGTCAAGCTGAGGATTTCAGTTCACCTCCAGGCTTGATGGTGGCACCCGGTTGTGCATTTGGTACAGGAAGTGTAATCCTATAGTAACCCCCTTTGAGTTTTGTAGATTTTCATGCAACTCCAAGGCACTCCCTTAATCATTGTGTCCTTTGGAAGCATGTTGACTTTCTTTTGGGGTTTATCAGAATGCCTTAAAATATTGTGGCATTGGTGAGTCTTCAGTCCTGAGGACTCTTTAGGGGGTGGTATTCCCTTCCTTCCGGAGTTCGGCCACTGGCAGGACCTCCGCTGTCATCTGGTGGGATCCTGTTGTCATCTGGTGGGGTCCTGCTGTCATCTGGCTGTCTTCCTGTAGATCTCTGGATTGAAGTTAGTCCTCTTCTGTGCTCCCGAGGTGGTCGTTCAATCTGAGCTCACAATGTCTGTTCCTCCTCTGATTGCATCATTCTCATCATCATCAGGTCTGAATCGGATCGTGCTTTTACTAGGAAGAGATAACTGAGACGAGTATCTGAAATTCATCCTTTAAACATATCAAGCATTTAAATTCTTGACCCACTGAGCTACTTTATTTCTACCGGGTCTTCTACCCTTCACTACTGTGGTATAGGTATATCATTTAATCCCTCTTCTGTGATTTGTAATTGGGACCTAGGATGGCACGCTCGCAACTGATTAATATGGACCCATTTATCTATAAAACTATCATGTTTGGGGATCCTTTTTTTATAGGCCACTGGAGATATTTTGTCCGTAATGACAAAAGGACCCTTCCATGATGGAAGAAATTTCTCCTTAACCTGATCTCTTCCAAAGTTATAAAGATAAACTTTATCATTTACTTCATATTCCTTTTCGGACATTTTAAGATGATAATAAGTTTTAGCGGCAGTTGCGGACTTCTCTCTGGTCGATATTAAGGAGTTCTCCAGTTTTGGCTCCTTGTTTGGCTAATGAATCCGCAAGATCATTGCCTTCCTTATCAGGACCTAGAACCCTGGAATGACCCTTGGTCTTTTTCCAGTGTATGGTTAAATAATTGGATACCACCAGATTATCAATCTCGCAGAACAACTTGCCATGTTTGACTGGTTTGTTGTTAGTTTTCTGCATGCCATTTCTTTTCCAAGTTGGCAGGTATTCAACAAAACTGTCATGCACATAATTTGAGTCAGTAATGATCACAAATTCATGAATACTGTGTTCAATAGCCATCTCAATGGTTTTTAGAACAGCAGTTCTGCAACTTGACTGGATCTTGGTCCAATGTTGAAACCTACAGAAATATTTGGGAATCTGCTTGTCCAAGTTATACCAATGCCAGCGACTAATCTGCGCTCATTATCAATAGTGACATGGTAAGAACAACCATTAACATATACCCAAGGTAATGTTTGACACTGGTCCTCATTGTATCTTATACAGGGAAAGCAATTGTTCCTCCAGGAAATCATCTTCTAATAATTCTTCCCCAGGACCCTTAGCAGTACAGTCGTGGAGCTCAGCAAGCCCCTGTGCGACTGGATTCTTTTTGTTCTGCTTGTAGCAAATTTCTCAAGGCCAGCCTTGTAAGGAAAGAGTCCAAGCTGTTATGCGGCTATTAGACAAATTTCCATCTCTTATTCTCTCACTTTGCAGATATAGCAAAGGCTGGTGGGCCGTTTCTACAATAATTTTCTCGACTTGTATATAGCTGCAGATATTTTGCAGAGCCCATACATTAGATAGACATACACTGGTGCATGGGAAAAGAGTACAATTAGATGAACCTGGTATCATTGAAAATGAAAATAAAAATGGTATATCACAACTAAAAAAGCGTCAAAAAAGAGACAATAGGGTTAACTTTGTGACTACCTTTAACGAAGGACATTGGAAAATAAAAAAATATACTACAAAGAAATTGGTCAATATTAAAAAATGATCCAATGCTTAAAGATACTTTAGGTAATAAACCAAAAAATAAAAATCTAAAAAACTTGTTACCTCCAAGTGTGATACAAACTACAATTTTTTTTAAAAACAATGGAAAGATTACCGATCTAAAAGGTTTTTATAAATGCTCACGAAAAAACTGCGTTTGCTGTGCACACATTCATAAAAACAAAAAAATTAACAGGTTTATAGATAGTGGTATTAATGGTTTCTTAAAAAAGTTATTATATTTTATATATATTTATATTTATAATATATGTATTTTAAATTTGCAGGAGTATTTATATTTTTAAACATAACCAATTTCTAGCTATGTACTGAATTATTTTAGCATCCTCTATATGGACAAAACTTTTTCATATATATAAGCACTAATGATATAACTATTTTTATTTAAAGATATGCATAAGCATAAACACTTGTAATTGTATGATACAATGTATAGAGATATTATATTAGGTATTATAATGCCTCCATCCGGTTTGAGTTACAACATGACACTCTCTAATGGTTTACATAAGATAAGAAATTAATATGTCATTAAGGGTACTTTGTAACTACGGAACATGTTATTCCTAAAATGTTGTACAATATGTTTTACACAATATCGTTTATCAAGAAGGTTTTAATACCCTTTTGCCCTAAATAAAGATGGCGAATGAGAGGCTAATTGGCAAGAGGCTAATTGCCCACACTCTAACGCATAAGAACATCTAGGTTGGGGGCGGCCCTTACCTCTCATGAAGCAACAGGATTGGTTGCGAAAGGCTCCGCCCCCGCCATACGTCACATCACTCAGCGTGTTCACACGGAGCTAAGTAAGGAATCAGCTGCTACACACTGAAACGGTGCAACAGCTAGATACGATCCTTGGAGGCTCCATAGATATATATTTTACTGACTCTGCAAGAGCGAATTAGCCAGCAAGAAACAGGATTCAAAATAACGATCCTGGAACAAGGTCTGACTACGGCTCTTTTTTTTTTAGGAATTTTGTATTGCCTACTTATGTTTTGAAGTCGGCTGTATTGTCTGTTATGTACACACATATAAGTAATATTAAATAACTTGGTTTTATATAATATTGGTGTTAGTATATTTCTTTCACTGTATCCCGGCTATACAAGTATTAGTCTCTCCCTTTTAACCCCTTATACTCTGGGACAAGTTCTACATCTCTGAGGGGCCCCTATCTTCAAGGATCCTTAAGGAAACTGGGCTATCCAAAGAAGTGAGGGAGGACACCTGACCGAGGAATCGACAAGGAGTGAATAATTACTAACACAAGTGCTGTCTCAATTCCTCATATCGTGAGGTTAAACCAAGTGAGTGTGGACATTTCACTTTCTCTGTGTGTACATTTATATAGAACGTATTACACTAGGAGTGCCTCTGTGCGCCTGTCTACTTCTATACCTTTTCAGACACTCAGGAGGGACCTCTCTCTACAGGGGATCGCTCTTTACCAGACGGGCTGCCAGACTCTGTGGCACACAGGAACCAGTACGGCGGACTATATGAACTATTATAGCTCCATAGACTATTCAGTTTAAATTTGTATGGGACTATTCAGCACCTAATCAGTTGTTGTCTTATAAACATATTCTTGTAAATGGATAGGAATAGATAATATATATATATATATATATATATATATATATATATATATATACACACACAGTGGTGGCAAAAATTGTGGACACTTTTTGAAATGTTTATGTTTTGCAACTTTGCAAGCTTATATGAAATGTTATTTTGCACCAAATGTTAATGTTTATATGTCAATTTAAAGACTTTTAATGCTGAATTCAATAAAAAAAAAACCACAATGCAAACTATGTGCAGTACAAAAAGAGTTATGCAGGGAATACTGCAATCATGCTGAATATACTGTAATACACTTATGGTTTCAATGAGTTATCAGTATTTAGTAGAGTAGCCTTTATTCTTTAAAACCGCATCACAGCAACGTCTCATTGAACCAACAAGTGTTTGAAGCTCTGCCTTCATTATTACTTGGTGCCAGGAAGCAATTATAGCCTCAATTGCCTTTTATTTGATGGATGCCTCATTCCTACAAGGCTTTTCAAACAGTGCCACAAATTTTCTATCAGGTTCAGGTCAGGGCTGTTTCCTGGCTAGGTCAACAATGGAATGGACTTTTTTGTGAACCACTGATTACATATCTTTGCTTTGTGGCAGGGAGCTGAATCCTGCTGAAATAGAAATGGTGCATTGTTGGGAATGAGATCCCTGATGGAAGGTAACAGTTTTGGTTCCAAGATGGTGTCAATGTATTTTTCTTGTGTTCAGTGTACCGTCGATTACATGAAGGCAGCCAACCCGATTTGCTTTACTTCCAATGTTCTTTTGCCCACTGTAGTTGTTTCCTGCGCTGCAGTTGTTTCAGATATGTTTTTTTTCTCTGAATCCTACCTCTTAGTCCCATATCTGATAGTCTGCTCCTTACTGTTCTTGAACTGACACAAACACAAGTTGAACACAGTTCAGCTCTGATAGCCTCGGAACAACAAAGCACAAGAGCGCATCCACGACTCAAGGTAAATCTAAAACACTTTTATTACGAGCCTACAATCTAATGCACTTACAAGAGGGTTAAAATAAATGAGCCTTGGTTACAACAAGCCGTAATGCAGATCCGGGTAACAGTTCCGTACAGCTTCTACCTTTGTACTACTTAGAGTGAGCTGTCCTGTATATCCTACGCTCTGGTTTTCCATTTGGAGCTTTTTGGTCTCTTATGTGTCTCTTGCTGGGTACTGACAGCTGTCGTCGACAGGACGGTCTATTTGAACAGCTGTCAGAGTCGTGGATGTGCTCTTGTGCTTTGTTATTCCAGTGTATTCGTTGTCAGAGCACCCCTGTGAAAGAAGAAGCAGCACCACCGGCCCTTTGAAAGAAGAAGCAGCACTACGGCTTAACATTACGGGAGAGCTATCCAGAGGAAGTGAAAATAACAGATATTAGTTTTCTACCATACTCCCGGTGCCACGAAGTAAGTATCTATCATACTTTACCATATTTTACTGATAATTATTACAATATATGGTAATTATAATAAACTTTTTATATTTTTATTATATTATTTATTTTGTATTAAACACTCACAGTTAGAATGTATTAATACCTATGGGGTTTATGTAATTTTAATTTTGAAACATCTTTTTAGGAATGATGTGATCAATAAATGTTTCAAAATATTTTTCAATATATAACGGTACTCACAGCTAGCGCAGTATTCTGTTTAGTGAATCTGATAGCCTCAGATGACATTTTTCTGTCCTTCAGACACAGTCTTTTTATTTTTCTGTCATCATTTGCTTTTGTGCACCTTTTTTGGCCTTATCCTGGTTTGTTTTTCAGAGACTTTGTTTCCTGAAAACGTAAACAGCACTTTCGTACACCAGATGTTGTCACTGACCCACCTACTTGCCTTGCAATTTCAGCATAAGAAAGACCACGATTCACGTAATAAAACAATCCTGGTCCTTTTCGTGGGCGACCAACTCTTTTCTTTGGTGCCATTGCTATACTTATTATCTACACATTAAATTTAAAGAAATACTAACAATATTCACACAATCTACAATTATGCTTTATTTACACTGCTAACAGTCGTTTTTTTCTACAGAACAAACAGCAAAACTGACTTTCCTCAACTTCTGACAAGATGTATTGCAGTTACTGCCATTTGATTGGTCCCCAGACCAAGGACTGTGATTGGCCATTAGGGTTTGCACTTAACATCTGCTTTTCTGAATCACACTTGTGTTTCTTTTTTAGACTAAAGTAAGCATAATTATTTTTGTACTGCATACATTTGCATTGTTTTTTTTATATTGAATTCAGCATGAAATTATCTTTAAATTGACATATAAACATTTGCATTTGGTTGCAAAACATAAAAATTTCAAAAAGTGTTAACAATTTTTGCTATCACTGCGTATATATACTGTATATATATATATGTGTGTGTGTATATATATATATATATATATATATATATATATATATATATATATATATATAAATATATATATCCTATATGTATCTGCACTCAGAATTCTGCTGGGCCATCAACCAGGGTGCAAAGTCAGTATTTTAATAACAATCTTCTTCAATCAAGGACTGCACTCACTGGATTAGGATACAAAATGACTTCCTTATTGTGGTAACATTTCGGGGTTCACAGACCCCTTCATGTCTGATCTGAGGAAGGGATCTGTGAACCCTGAAGCGTTACCACAATAAAGAAGTAATTTTGTATCCTAATCCAGTGAGTGCAGTCCTTGATTGACGAATGATATATATATATATATATATATATATATATATATATATATATATATAAAATACCACTCAAGTTAATCTCAGAGGCATCTGTCTGTACAACAGATTCTTTAAAAAAATCAGGGGTTACTAGGACAGGTTATGTACACAAAGCCTTCAATTTTTCAAAGGCTCACACTCTGAAGACCCCTTTACCATCAATTGAGCTTTCACCATTGTAAGGTCTGATAGAGGGCCAGCAATTGTTGCAAAGTCTGGGATAAATCTCCTATAGTACCCAGTTAGCCCCAAAAAGGTCTTGACTTGCTTCTTAGTGAGGGAACAATGCCAGTTTTATATGGCTTCCATTTTAGCTGTTTGAGGTTTAACCAAACCCCTACCAATTGAATAACCCAAGTATTTTGCCTCTTCCAAACTTATTGTACACTTTGAAGGATTAGCCGTTAGCCCAGCTAAGCAAATAGAATCCAAAACATCAACCAAATATGCTGCGGCATAAAGACTGTGGTATTTCAGAATTCAGTCCATCAATCTCTGAAAAGTAGCTGGGGCCCCATGTAACCAAAATGGTAACCCTCTGATGCAGAAAAAGCTGTCTTTTACTTTGCTTGGTCAGTCAGGGGTACCTGCCAATAGCCTTTTGTGAGGTCTAAAGTTGTCAAATAGTGATATTTACCTAAACTATGAGTTCATCAACCCTGTGCATTGGATAAGCATCAAGTTTTGACACACTGCTTAATTTACGGTAGTCATTACAAAATCTTAATGATCTATCAGGTTTTGGTACCAAAACAATAGGATTATTCAACTCACTTTGTGACTCCTCAATAATATCAAGTTCCACCATTTTCTTAATTTTGGCTCTTATAGTTTCCTTCCACCAAGCTTTTACATGTGATTTGAAGTGGATCTCCTCCACTATGAAAAACCATCTATGGTATGAAGCAGCAATGTAGAGCTTTTTATGTTTTATTAATACACACTAGTGAGAGAAATACTTAGAAGACAAAAAAAAACAAATATGGGACCCCTTTATTACAAATTATGAGAACACAGTGTTCTAGAGGAAAGTATTGTCTTAGAGAAGATCTGTTTTCATACATCAGTGCCCTTTCTTTCAACTTCTTAAATCAAATAATTTACAACTTCAAAATAAGGATAAGGAAGGAATTTATTAAACTTTAAAGGGACATTAAACACTAAATAAATGCTGGGTAAACTGATGCAGTCAATGAAAAGATTAGTCTGAGAATAACATAAATATATATTTTTAAAAGTTTGATTAGCTGTTTAAATATTGACAAAATAAGTGTAAAGTTTTAGTGTCTATAAAACAATGAGAGCTGCCATGTTGTAACTTAGGTTACCTTCTCTGCTGTTGCCAATTAGGGACAATTATAAATAGGTCACTTAAGTGTGCACCCAATGGCCTTGTGGAATATGTTAAGATTACTGCAGCTTTTACTGTATCTTTGCACTAACCTTGTCTCATAATTATATGTTAGAAGTGCTGCAGCTTTAAGCTCAGCTCACCACACCCTCTGGGTGTGTCTGGGTCTCTGTGACATCATCAGAAGCCATGTTAGTTTTACTGATGAATCTGTTAGTGAATAAGCCGTGTGGTTGTAGCTGTCTAAAGTTCCTGCTGCAGAGTCTTCATGATATGTGCAAGAGACATCAGACACAAGGTAACAGCACACAACTGAATGTTCTAATCCTGACTACACAGAGAACATAACAGCTGGCGACGAGGATCTGTGGTCTGACCCTATAATGGCACTTATTGGCACCTTAGATGTGTTTGCACCAGACACAGACAGATTGGACACATGGGTTGAACAGTTTGAGCTATATTGTACAGCAAATAACATAGGAGCTGATAAGCAAGTGGCTGTGTTTCTGACAACTATAGGCTCAGCAGCTTACACTACATTAAGGGACATTCTCTCACCAGATAAACCTAATGCTAAACCTCTGTCTGACCTGATCTGCCTGTTATCTGACCACTACCTACCTAAGCCTCTGGAGATATCAGAACACTTTAAGTTTTACACACGCAAGCAATTGCAGCATGAGGACATTAAAACTTATGTGATCAGTTTAAAGAAACTAGCAAGTAGCTGCAGATTTGGGGATTATTTAAACACTGCTTTACGTGATATGTTTGTTATTGGGCTCATGGACTGTACAGTACAAAAGAGACTATTAGCAGAGGATGATTTAACACTAAAGCGTGCTATAGAGATAGCTACAGTCATGGAACTTGCTACTAAAGATGCACAAGTGCTCCAGGCCCCAGCACAGGCAGTTTTTGATAAGGAAATAGATGTTTTTCATACAAGTATGCACCTTAATAAACAGTATCCAGCTAGACAAGGGTCACAGACAGCTTGTTACAGATGTGGTGACACAAATCACACAGCAAATGCCTGCAGGTTTAGGAACAGCACCTGCTATGGGTGTGGGAAGATTGGTCATACAAAGAGAGTGTGCAGAAGTTCCTTAGACAGAGATAAAAGTAAGAAAGGCAGCAAGTCACGTGCAGCTTTTCATGTGCAAGTAGATACACCACACACTGATTCAGAGGAAGACAAACCATTATACACATTACAGATCTACAGCCTTGAAAATAAAATTCCAGAACTGCAAGCAAAGGTGAATATAGAAGGTAGACCTCTCATTATGGAAGTTGATACAGGAGCAGCAGTCTCTGTTATCACAGCTGCTGATTGGAACCGCCTGGGACTAAGGCAACCAATTGTTGAGTTTAGAATATTGTGCACATGTAGTGGACAAGGCTGGTCTCCACACAACTGCTGAAAAAGTGAAAGCACTCGTTCATGCTCCCACCCCTGTTAATGTATCTCAGCTACGTTCTTATTTGGGGTTGCTCAATTACTATCACAGATTTTTACCAAATTTAGCTCATTTACTATATCCACTACACCGCCTTTTAGATAGTAAAAACCAGTGGGCCTGGACTGACTTATGTACACGAGCATTTGAACGCTCTAAGCAACTTCTTCTGGAATCAAGACTCCTTGTCCACTATGACCTTAAGAAGCCTTTGGTACTAGCCTGTGATGCTTCACCATATGGTTTAGGTGCAGTACTTTCACACATTATGCCCGATGGTTCTGAACGTCCTGTGTCGTTTGCATCCAGATCTTTAACTCCATCTGAGAGAAATTATGCCAAGATTGATCGGGAAGCTTTAGCAATAATTTGGTGTCATGTTCTGTCTCAGGATATCATGTGAGAGCCTCATTGTCTGGAACAGTTGCTTTAAAGGAAGATTAGTAGAAGCCATACTGATTGAAAATGAAAACAAATTTATTTAAACAGAATACTTTGTTTAAGCAAATACTTGCAGAATATTTAAATATGCTACTCAGGTATGTTAAGACCACATACAGCAGGAGTGAAAATAAACAAACAAAGTAAGCAGAGATGCAGATTCAAAAAGGAAAGTCTTTCTCCTACTAATTGCTGAATGCAGGATTTGCACAAGGCAGGATACAAACTTGCAAACTGGTAACAGGTTTAAAGGTAAAGTCTCTCTCCTTGTAATTGCTGAGTGCAGGAATTGCACAATGCAGGAAACAACTTGCAAACTGGTAACAGGTTTAAAGGTAAAGTCTCTCCTTGTAATTGCTGAGTGCAGGAATTGCACAATGCAGGAAACAACTTGCAAACTGGTAACAGGTTTAAAGGTAAAGTCTCTCTCCTTGTAATTGCTGAGTGCAGGAATTGCACAATGCAGGAAACAACTTGCAAACTGGTAACAGGTTTAAAGGTAAAGTCTCTCTCCTTGTAATTGCTGAAGGCAGGAAACAAACTTGCAAACTGGTAACAGGTTTAAAGGTAAAGGCTTTGCCCTGGTAATACCTTGTAAACAGGTGCAAAGGAAATCTTTCTCCTGGCAATGGCCAAGTGCAGGAATTGCATAAAGCAGGAAACAAACTTGAAGATTGGTAACAGGTTTAAAGGTAAAGGCTTTGCCCTGGTAATACCTTGTAAACAGGTGCAAAGGAAATCTTTCTCCAAAGAAGTACAGGAAACAGGTTCTGACTTGACAAAACAGATCCAATGTGAAGACAAAAATGCAGACTAAAAGCCATCCTTAAATAGGGAGGTTTTGCACAGGGTTGGTTCTGATTAATTCCAGAATTGAGAACACCTGTGTGTTGCACAGGTGTAATAACAAGTAAGGCAAATAGTTATTTATCAGATCTTTTAAGATCCATGCTATTGCTAGAACTGGCTGTGGCTCAACATGTAAGCAAACAGAAATAGCAACCACAGAGTCACAGGTTCAAATCCCCACACAGCCCTTCTTAGCAGAATGCCTCCCAGACCTTTTCTTTTTCGTCTGGAGGCTTGGTTCATGACAGATGCCCCCTCCAAAGAGCGCACTCTGGGCGCTCAAAGCCTGTTCAAACATCTGAAGGTGGGATTTACGAACAAGTGTTCCATTTGAAGCCCTAATACAATCAGATGGAATGGATTCTTTGCTTGGAACAGCTGCCTGAGATTGGGGACCCTTAGAAGATATCCCTGTAGGCATAACAAGAGCTGAAAAACCAAGACAGTTTTGATTTAGAGGTTCCTGATTATACCCAGCAGCTTGCAATGGACTGGCTGATGGGCAGGGTACCTCCGGGTAGGAAAAGACCTCTCCTTCAGAGTCAAGGAATTCGTTATCTGGGTCATATTTGCCTGATGGGTAGAGTACCTCCGGGTAAGGTATGACCTCTCCTTCAGAGTCCAGGAATTCATTTTCTGTGTCATATCCAATTCTTTCTCAGTCAATGAGTAGCTGGGTGAAGGTGGTACAAGGAGGTGTGGATCTTTAGAATTGGCAGAGTCTGATTCAGCTGGAAGGTTTGTCACTTTTATGTCTGATGAGTGACTTTTGTTAGCTGGATCTCCAGCCAGGGCAGAAACAAGGTAATGTGCAGGATTTCCAGGAGGTATTTTTGCAGAGTTCCCCAATGTGGTTGATTCAGAAACAGACGCAGTGGTATGGGTAATGGATGTAGTTGGAGTTGTACTCCCAATGACCATCTGTTTCAAATCAGGTACCATTTCTTGAAGCGTGTTAGAAACGGTTGTTTGTAGAATTGATGTATTCTCAGTAGCTGGATCCTCTCCAGGAGTATCTTTAAGTTTGCTAGTGGAAGAATAATTTGTTCCCTTAACATCAGAGTCCATTTTAAACTTGGCTATATCTCGACTTGATCCTCTAGGGGGTCTTACTGGACACCCTGTGATGTGGTGACCAGTTCCCTCACAATAGAAACAGAGGTTAAGCTGTCTTCGCCGAATTTTCTCCTCTTCTGTTAAGGGTTCTTTAAAACCTTTCCTTGTTTGGGAGGTAACTTTAGACAAGGTTTCGGTTGGGAGAGATAACATTTCCACCAGCTCCATAAAGTTAATGAGTATGTCCTTAATAAACTTTAACACTGAATCCAATATAGCAATAATCCCAGAGGGCTCTCTTTTAGGGTCTTCACATTCTGTCATGTTCTGTCTCAGGATATCATGTGAGAGCCTCATTGTCTGGAACAGTTGCTTTAAAGGAAGATTAGTAGAAGCCATACTGATTGAAAATGAAAACAAATTTATTTAAACAGAATACTTTGTTTAAGCAAATACTTGCAGAATATTTAAATATGCTACTCAGGTATGTTAAGACCACATACAGCAGGAGTGAAAATAAACAAACAAAGTAAGCAGAGATGCAGATTCAAAAAGGAAAGTCTTTCTCCTACTAATTGCTGAGTGCAGGATTTGCACAAGGCAGGATACAAACTTGCAAACTGGTAACAGGTTTAAAGGTAAAGTCTCTCTCCTTGTAATTGCTGAGTGCAGGAATTGCACAATGCAGTAAACAACTTGCAAACTGGTAACAGGTTTAAAGGTAAAGTCTCTCTCCTTGTAATTGCTGAGTGCAGGAATTGCACAATGCAGGAAACAACTTGCAAACTGGTAACAGGTTTAAAGGTAAAGTCTCTCTCCTTGTAATTGCTGAGTGCAGGAATTGCACAATGCAGGAAACAACTTGCAAACTGGTAACAGGTTTAAAGGTAAAGTCTCTCTCCTTGTAATTGCTGAAGGCAGGAAACAAACTTGCAAACTGGTAACAGGTTTAAAGGTAAAGGCTTTGCCCTGGTAATACCTTGTAAACAGGTGCAAAGGAAATCTTTCTCCTGGCAATGGCCAAGTGCAGGAATTGCATAAAGCAGGAAACAAACTTGAAGATTGGTAACAGGTTTAAAGGTAAAGGCTTTCTCCTGGTAATACCTTGTAAACAGGTGCAAAGGAAATCTTTCTCCAAAGAAGTACAGGAAACAGGTTCTGACTTGACAAAACAGATCCAATGTGAAGACAAAAATGCAGACTAAAAGCCATCCTTAAATAGGGAGGTTTTGCACAGGGTTGGTTCTGATTAATTCCAGAATTGAGAACACCTGTGTGTTGCACAGGTGTAATAACAAGTAAGGCAAATAGTTATTTATCAGATCTTTTAAGATCCATGCTATTGCTAGAACTGGCTGTGGCTCAACATGTAAGCAAACAGAAATAGCAACCACAGAGTCACAGGTTCAAATCCCCACACAGCCCTTCTTAGCAGAATGCCTCCCAGACCTTTTCTTTTTCGTCTGGAGGCTTGGTTCATGACATTTGGGCAGTGAAGAAATTCCACATTTATATATATGGCAGACCTTTTACTCTGATCACGGATCATAAACCACTTTTGTCCATTCTGCACCCTCAGAAGGGTATCTCCAACACAACAGCTGCTCGACTTCAGCGCTATGCACTTCAGCTGGCGGCTTACAACTACTCCATTAAATATTGATGCCACAGTGATCATATGAATGTGGATATGTTTTCAAGATTACCAATGGTACATCACATGACAGCATCTTCTAAAATCATAGAAACCCCTCCACAGCCTGTAAATCTAAATTCCAAAGTGATTGCTACTTATACATGCTCTGATTCTACCTTACAGGAAATTAAGTCTTTTGTTCAACATGGGTGGCCTAAAGTAGTTTGCTCTGACCTTCAGCCATATTTTACAAGGAAGAAGGAAATTGTGCATGACTCAGGCTGTCTGTTATGGGGGTCACAAGTGATAATTCCGAACTTACTGCAAACATTAGCATTAAAGTTACTACACAGCTCACATCAGGGTGTAGTAAAAATGAAGCAAAGAGCATGAGAATATTTTTGGTGGCCTAAATTGGATACAGATATTGCTTCTTATGTAGCTGCTTGCAATGCATGTGCACAGACACAGCGGAATCCCAGCAGGGACACCTCAAAAACTTGGCCATGGCCAAATGAACCTTGGACAAGAATCCATGTTGATTTTGCAGGGCCAGTGGATGGACGAATGTATTTGGTTTCTGTGGATGCTCATTCCAAGTGGCCAGAAGTAGTTCAAATGTCAAGTACTACAACACAACAAATCATTGTCGTTCTTTCCAGTATGTTTGCAAGATTTGGACTGCCACATCTCAGACAATGGTCCACAGTTCATATCACATGAATTTGAAACATTTCTAGATACAAATAATATCAAACACTATAAGACAGCTCCATATTTTCCAGCCTCTAATGGACAGGCTGAAAGATTTGTACAAACTTTAAAACGCCACTTAGCTGTCTCTCACAAATCAAAATTTAATCCTAACTCCCTTTCTAACTTTTTGTTTAACTATCGAAAAACACCCCATGCCACTACTGGGCTATCACCTGCAATGTTAATGTTTGGAAGACGCCTGAGAACTCCACTAGATAAAGTTAGACCAGAACATTCCAAACAAGAGTTGAACACTTCTAGCGTTTCAGAATTTGTTCTTCGTGACAGAGTATGGGTTAGAAACTACCGTGGCCCAAATAAATGGATTCCAGCTGTCATAATACAAGGCATGGGCAACAGAATGTTTAAAGTTCAACTACAAGCTGGTGGTACAGGTTCCCGCCATGTAGAACAAATGAGACATAGATCTCAACCAGCTACACAAATATCCAATGATTCAGATGGTGAGGATATCTGGCATGGAGTGTGGTGCCCACCTGAGTCTTCTGAGGATGAAAATGCAATGAACACAACTGAAACAGATCAACCTCAGAATGATTCTGTCCAACAACAAAATATCACAAGTGATCAACAACCGTTAGGTACTCCTCCACAGACTATTTCTCCTGAACCAAATACTCTACGGCCCTCTAGAAACAGAAGGCCACCTTCTAGATGGCAATGTGAGGATTCAGTGAGAGATTATTCAGCAAGGAATGACCTAATCCAAAAGCGGACTTATCGCAGAAAACATAACTGTGACTAAAATCTAGGCTGCGACCTAGGTCTTGTGCACATAGACTATAGAGATAAACTGTTCTAAGTTCAAGTGTATGGTTCAGTTACTTGTTGTATGTTACAATATTATCCACTGTCTGTTCTTTATTTTTTATTTATTTCTATATTTATTTTTTTATTTATTTTTTTGAGAAAAAAGGGGATGTTAAGATTACTGCAGCTTTTACTGTATCTTTGCACTAACCTTGTCTCATAATTATATGTTAGAAGTGCTGCAGCTTTAAGCTCAGCTTACCACACCCTCTGGGTGTGTCTGGGTCTCTGTGACATCATCAGAAGCCATGTTAGTTTTAGTGATGAATCTTAGTCAATAAGCCATGTGGTTGTAGCTGAATAAAAGTTATCTAAAGTTCCTGCTGCAGAGTCTTCATGATATGTGCAAGAGACATCAGCCACAAGGTAACAGCACACAACTGAATGTTCTAATCCTGACTACACAGAGAACATAACAGAATATAACTTCTGCACTTACATTTCTAATAGGAACTGAAAAGCTCACAATTTCAAAAAGGAATTACAGGAAAATAGAACAAAATAAATAATGAAAGTATATTACAGAGTTTTTATATATATATATATATATATATATATATATATATATATATATATATATATATATATATACGATTTATCATTTTACATTACCATCTCAAAGTGTTTAATGTACCTTTAATGATTCAGATAGAGCATGAAGTTTTAGGAGACTTTCAAATTTACTTCCATTATCACATTTTGCACAGTCTTTTTATATACACACTTTCTGAGGCACCAGCTCCTATTGAACCTTTGCACAAGTTTTTAGGGTATACGTATATTACTCTGTAATTGGCTGAAGGCTGTCACATGATACAGGGGGCCGACAATTGTGCGGTGGGGGGGATTGTAAAAAAAAAATGTTTGTTGAAGCATTGACTTTGTATTATGCAAATGCTAATTATGCAATTCTACTGTATTTAGTTGTCCTTTAACAATCACATAACATACCTGGGGATTTTGACAGCAATTTGTTACAGCAGATTCTGTGTAATTTAACATACATGAATTTTCACCAGTATTACACATGTTGTATTGCATAGAATCATCTATCGAAGGACAGTCTTTTGCTTTATGACCAAGTTCATTACAACTAAAACATTTTATAACATAGTCTATCCTGCATCTAGATCTTTTTAAAGGATTACACTTCTGGGGATAGTGATACAGGGCATGTCCTATGTTCCTCAGTGTCCCTCAAACCCAGAACAGTCTTACCAGGTCTTGCAGAATCTTGATTTCTCACACTCTGCACTCATCGAGCAGGCCCCTGCTTGTCCTCTGCAGCAACATATCTCTCCACCAGACCAATCAACTAATCTGCAGACTGGGGATCACTCTGGCAGACCCAATGTCATACGGCAGTAGGTAAATCTCCCTGGAACTGGTCCATCACATGGAGTTCCATAATATGGCTAGAAGAATTAACCTCTGGTTGTAGGCACATGCAAGTGAGATGTATATGATCAAACATCTGAGAATGTAAAGGTTTCTCTGGATAAAAGGTCCATGCATGAAATCTTTGGGCATGCACTGCTATAGTTACTCCCAATCTTGTTGGTATCTCAGCTTTCAACTTGGAGTAGTAACCCGCTTGTCTTGGCTTTAAATCATTAAACGCTTTCTGGGGTTCTCCGTTCAAAAAAGGCGCCAGTATGCTTGCCCATTCACTTGCTGGCCATCTTACTCTCTCAGCAGTCGGTTGCAAGAAGGTATGCCTCAACATCATCTGTGGGTGTCATCGTCTGAAGGTAACAGCTGGCACGGATCATCTTGGCCTCTGAGTGTGTCCCTTCAGAAATTCTATTCAAACCCTTGACTAAGGCATGAATCTCCTGCTGTATAATTTCCGATTATCCTAGCTTTGTGAAGAAATAATCTAGATTTTATTAAGGAGACAGAGACATTCTCTTTATTGTTTTTTTTTTTTACAAGACAAGTAAATTAATGTTCAGTGAAAAAGACAAAAAAAGGATAAAAGTTAACATTATTAAATGATAAAAATAAGAAAAAAGATCAGAAACAAACAAAAAAAAAAGATAACAAGTACCTTGATTATTACCTTTGACATTTAGACTAAACATAACCTCTACATAATGTACAACTTATTCTCAAGTGATTCCCGAAATTATAACATAGTTGAGATACCCTCACATATAAAAAAAGATCAGCAACAGGTACCTTGGTTATTACCTTTAACATTTAGACTAAACATAGCCTCTCCATATGATACAACTTATTCTCATATGATACTTAATATTATAACATCATTAGACTACCCTAATATATGAAAGAAAATTATAGACAAAAAAAATAATAAAATAACAAGTACCTTGATTATTACCTTTAACATTTAGATTAAACATGACCTCTCCATATGGTACAACTTATTCTTATCTGACACCCGATGTAGTAATATCATTAGAGTACCCTATTATATATATATGAATCAAAGAAAGATGGGGGAGGAGAAAAAAAAACAAAAAAAAAAAAAAAGGAAAAAAAAACTTATAAACCTCTCCCCTCTCCTCCCGTCCCAGACAACAAGTAACTTCCTCCCATTAATTAACCATCTTGGCATTAGATACCCATAAAGGTGGAAACAGGTCATGAGCTACCAGGTTTATAAAACTCTGGGAGCTTAGGAATGGAGTTAAGATATTTTTCTGAACTTCTAATGGGTAGGACTTTATAAGTGGAAGCCAGCTGTGAATAAATTTACCTATTTGTTTCTCTGTAGCAAGTTAAGTATAGAAGGCTTCAAAAATAATCTGGGATTGTATCTCCTTAATAAAGAGGGTAAAAAGTGGGGCTCTCTGCATCCGCCAGTTTTTAAATATGAGGAACCTGGCTGTCAGTATAATAGATATTAAGGCAGAAGAATAAATAGTTTTAATTTGCTTCTGTAATCCTGGGAAAATTATATCAACAGGCAAGAGTTGTACAGAAATTTTTAATAATTTATTAATCCAGTACTGAATTTTCAGCCAAAATTGCCTTATTTTAGAACAGGACCACAACATGTTCATTAAATTAGCATTACTGTAGGAACAGCGAGGGCAGACAAAAACTTGCGTAGAGTAAAACCGCGCCATTCTGGCTGGGGACAGATAAAACTTATTAATAAGCTTAAACTGGGACTCTTTTACGGACGTGGGGATCACGCATTTATTTACTATAAGAAAACTCTGACTATATCCGGGTTTATCATAGGAAAAACATCCTCCCAAAATTTACAAATCTTTTCTACCCCTACTATCCCCTGTTTCTCTAACATTATATCATACAGAAGAGATATTGTAGTATTACCACTTCTAAATTTATCTATATAGGTCTTCATCTCGTCCCATTTAGACAACCAACCCTCGGTAAGGGGACGCTTAAATAAAAAATGCCTAAATTGAAAATAAGCAAACGTATTGTCCCTAGCTAGGTTAAATTGTTGGAATAGACTACTTGACGATAATAATAGATTATCTAACAAAGCTTGGGCCATAAACACCAATCCATTCTCCTCCCAGTTTTTAAAGGCTTTATATTGCGTTCCAGGCATGAAATCTGGACTGCCTCTTATGGGAAGAAAGTCTGAAAAATGGGAATCTACTTCCAAAATTTTAAAGAATTTTTGCCAGGCTATTTTATATTTTTAATAGAGAGTAACGTAAACACTTTTAATGGAAGATCTTTAATTACAGTATGTAATATAGCTTTCAATGAGAAAGGAGCAATATATTGCCTTTCAAGTTCAATAGTAGCAAAATTATTGGAATCAGTAATCCAGTCCAAGGCAAATTTAACTAAGGTAGCGATATTATACAATCTTAGATTGGGCAAAGCTAGCCCTGCTAACCATTTTTTTTTGTGACAACCGGATCAAGGATATGCGGGCTTTCTTCTTACCCCATATAAATTTAGTTAGAAATTGATCAAATTTCCTCATGTCAGTATTTGTAACAAACAGTGGAAGATTTTGTAAAGGGTACAAAATCTGCGGAAACACAACAGATTTTATCAGATTCACTCGAGCAGAAATAGATAGGGGAAAAGAGGCCCAGAGCTCAAGATTATTTTTGATCTTCAAAAATAGAGGGGAAAAGTTCAAGTTATACCACTTCTGTGGATCTTTATGTAGTATTATACCCAAGTATTTAAGATGATCTACTACCTTAAAAGGATGATTTAGACAACTTTCCCTTGATTTAATTATCCACAGTAGCTCACTCTTACCAAAATTAATTTTATAACCTGAGAAGGAGCTGAAATCAGAAAATATTCACAACACTAGAGGTATATGAAGCGCTGTTTTGTTCAAAAAAAGAAGCAGATCATCTGTGTAGAGTAGGACATTCAATGTATTTAGTCCTAGTACTATGCCGCTCAGATTGTCCCTCAACCAAATAGCCAATGGCTCTAAGGCAATATTGAATAGCAAAGGGCAACCTTGCCTTGTACCCCTACCGAGTATTATTTTTGGGGAAAGCATGCCATTAATCAGTAAATATGATATTGGGTTCCGATATATTTTATGAACAAAATGTACAAATTGCCCTTGAAATCCAAATTGTTCTAAAGCCCTAAATAGGTACGGCCATGTAATAGAATCAAAGGCTTTTTCAGCGTCTACCGTGAGAAGAGCTAAATCACAATATGTTCCTTTTTTTTTTAATTTTCTCTCTGTTCCACATATAATCCAGCAACATGATCACCTTGCAGATATTTTTAGCAGAATTTCTTCCCTGGATAAACCCGGTTTGATCAGGATGAATGATCTCATTTAACCCTTTCGCTAGTCTAGATGCTATGATTGATGTCAGAATTTTGTAGTCTACATTTAGAACCGATATTGGTCTATATGACGCTGGGTCCTCTCTTTCCCTATCTTTTTTTGCTATTAGTGTTAATGTTAGCTGCTGTGAAGTAATTTGACATTGTATCACTTTGAGAGAAATATACATTATAAAGCTTTTACAAGGTGAAATTAAATTCTTGAGATAAAATTTTATAAAATTCTGCTGGTAAAAAGTCAGGCCCAGCTTCCTTATTTAATTTTATTTTCTCTATAGCCTTGTTAATTTCATCTCCAGTGATACAAGCATTTAACTCTATTAATTGTTCTTTAGAGAACTGCGGGAATGAAATCCTTGCCATAAAGTTCTCTAGATTTAATGTATTAACCTCAGTTTGGTTATAAAGCTTCTGATAAAAATTATGAAAAACTTTCATAATATTTTCAGAGTCCAGATATCTGTCCTTGCCATCTTTTATAGCTGTGATATAGTTTTTACTTTTTCTATTTTTAATTATGTTAGCTAGATATTTCGCAGAAGTGCCATGATATCCTTTAAACTTCAGATTTAGTTTAAGTTCTTCTCTATATGACTTCTTTTTGAGATATACCTCACGATTATTCTTTGCTTCACAATATTTATTCCAATTATTTAATGTTCTCTCATAATATCTTCTGAGGGCATTTCTAACGTGACTTGCCAACTGTATTTCAACTGCTCTATTTTTCTTATTCCATGCATTCAAGTATGACTTAATTTCCCCTCTTAATACCACTTTTGAGGCTTCCCAAAAAACTTCAATATTATTAAATTGAGAAATATTAAAAGACACATAGTCTTTCCATTTTTGTTTTAACAATACATTAAATCTGGGATTAAGAAAGAAGCGTGGGAATATAAAATTTTGACTTTTATCTTTAGGTGTAGCAAGTGACGGAAAAGCTAATGATATGATAGCGTGGTCAGAAAGGATTATATCAGCAATTTCTGATTTACTTTTTAAGATAGACAGAGATTCTGAGATTAAAAACATATTGATTCTAGAGAACGTTCTATATACTTTAGATTCACAAGAAAAAATTCTGGCATCCGGGTTCTCAATACGCGAAACATCTAAAAGCTTAAGTTTCTGACAAAATTGTTTTAAACATTTTGCGCGTTTATTATATTCCCTTGTTGTTTTCCCAGAAAATCTGTCTATCTCAGGGCATAAGGCAATATTAAAGGGACAGTACACTGTAAAATTGTTTTTCCATAAATGTATTTTAAATGACTTGTTATACCAACTGCAGAGTATAAAATATTTGAGAATTTGCATTTTCGGGTTTATTTGTGTATCTGAAGTAGTTGGTTTTGTGCTTTGAAACCACAGCCTATTACAATGGGTTGAGCTTCAGGTAATATCAGATCTCATTATGTTATCACTTTCATGTACACAGACTTGCTTCCTTATCTTATATTTGTCTGAAACACCAAAGCTCAATACATAGAGAGAACAATGGAAAATTATCATTTTATTACTTAACTATCATGCCCCCCACTGAGGGTGTAATCTCTTCTGCTGGCTGTGTTTACTTAGGCTATTCAATAGCGTATACGCCAGTATCAAAACTTTCAGTATAGGTTGGGAAACCACAAGCTAAATCAGCTATTTCAAATGCTGAAATATGAGTAAAGGAGCTACTTGCAACCAATTTAATACACTCTAGCAGGTAAAAAGGATCATTGGGAATAATTTAAAGGGGAAAAAGTTTTTGGGTGAACTGTCCCTTTAAAGTCTCCTCCCAGAATAAGATTATGGGCAACAAATGGAAATAATTTGACTTTGATTTTTCCCCAGAATGTAGCAGAATGAATATTTGGACCATAAATATTACATAACACAAAATCAACATTATTAATCACTCTCTGTAGAATAATAAATCTGGCTTCTGCATCATATTCAACATTTATAATCTTATATTCTAACTTTTTATGCAGCAATATAGCGACCCCTGCTTTCCTATTATTTACTGGGGTAGCAATGACCGCTCCCACCCATTTTATCTTTAATTTCATTATCTCTATTTCCTTCAAATGTGTCTCCTGTAAGAACACTATCTCTGGCTGGTGAGAGGCAAGGGCTTTTATAACATGTTTACGTTTCATTGGTGAGGTGATACCTCCTACATTCCAAGAGAGGAACTTAAGATTTTGACCCATATTAGATATTATTCAGATTCTTAAAACACAACCTGACCAAGGGGATGAATACTACCTTGAGACGGGGAAGGGAGGAGACCAGTGACCAACTGGGGAGAGAGAGAGAAAAAAAAAAAAGGGGATAAAAAATAAAAACACCTATCTGCTCAGGTGGGACAACATACCAAAAAAAAAAAAAAAAGGAGACAGAGACAAGTATTTTGCTATATATCTCTTCACTTTACTGCAGACAGCATTTTAACGGACAGTAAATTTAAATATAAAATAAAGACAACAATGAATATAACATAGAAACCAATGAAAATAAGGCTTGAGATGTTATGGATAAAAATGACCAATGAGAGAAGTCCAAGAATCCTTAACATGACTAGTAACTGTAAACTCCCCCTCTTTGATCTTTGATGCGAAAAATACTGAAGATATTGCAAGAAAAATAAAACAAAAGTCCCAGAAACATCAGGATGAAGAAACACAGAAGAACTGAAGTAAACCAATCTTGATTGAAGAACAAGAATCTTTTATAACTTGAAACAGATGAAAACTTGCTTGAAGTCGAATTAAGTCCTGAAGAGGTTGATTGAAGTAAGAGTCTAGTAGGCTCAGAAGGTTCCTGGAAATCCTGAAGAAGAATTTTGCACTAAAATAAAATATGAAGACATAACATTAATAATTATAATACAAATATAATAAAACAACATGTGAAGGGAAAATACTTGTCTCTGTCTCCTTAATAAAATCTAGATTATTCCTTCACAAAGCTAGGATAATCGGAATTTTATTACAAGGACAGAGACTCCTATTTTGCTAGTTTAAAGCAAAAATCTTAAGAAACTAAATTAAAAGGGATAGAATGAATAGGTTTAAAATAAAATGGTCTAAAACTGAATCTGATGACCAATCGGCAGCATTAAGAATGTCTTGAAGGGAAGCAGATTTAGGAAATGCTTTAAAAGCAGAGGCTCCTCTAATAGAGTGTGAAGAAAAGTTATTGTCAACACCAGCTTGAGTCATAACCCATTTCACCCTTCTACTAATGGTAGGAGAAGAAAATGGTAAATAGGAAGGAGCATATGAAATAAGAAGTTGATTATGGGAAGACGATCTAAAAAGAGAAGTTCTTTGTTCATATTCTTTGAGACAAAGAACAACACAAAGCTTAGGTTGTTCAGAAAAATATGGATACAAAAATAGAAGAAGATAAAGTTTTAGTTCTACGAGAAATAGAAAAAATTACACCCTGAGGTGAAAAAGACTTAGAATTGAAGTCAATAGCCTTAAAGGGACAGTCTAAACCAGAATTTTTATTGTTTTAAAAGATAGATAATCCCTTTATTACCCATTTCCCAGTTTTGCATAACCAACACAGTTATAATAATATACTTTTAACCTTTGTGATTATCTTGTATCTAAGCTTCTGCAAACTGCCCCTTTTTTCAGTTCTTTTGACAGACTTGCAGTCTAGCCAATCAGTGCCTGCTCACAGATAACTTCTCGTGCACGAGCACAGTGATATCTATATGAAATACGTGAACTAACACCCTCTAGTGGTGAAAAACTGTTAAAATGCAATCTGAAAGAGGTGGGCTTCAAGGTCTAAGAAATTAGCATATGAACCTCCTAGGTTAAGCTTTCAACTAAGAATACCAAGAAAACAAAGCAAAATTGGTGATAAAAGTAAATTGGAAAATTGTTTAAAATTACATGCTCTATCTGAATCATGAAAGTTTATTTTGGCCTAGACTGTCCCTTTAACATCAGAAACTCTTTTACAAGATAAAAGACATAACAGAGTAGTCAATTTAACAGTTGATTGAGAGTTAAACTTTCATTATTGGGCCAAGAATCTAAATCTACATCCCAAAAGAAAGAATATCTAGAAGAAGGAGGATGTTTAAGATAAATAGATTTTAAAAGTCTACAAATAGTAGGATGTTGACCTATAGGAATATTATTAAGTAATTCATGTCCAGCAGAAATAGCTGATCTAGCTAAATTAATGGATCTGTAAGCCAAACCAGACTGAAAAAGCGAAGATAAAAAGTTAAAAGTTTTTACTTGATTTAAAGGAGCTGAAATGGGATCCAGGTGTCTAAAATTGCACCAGCTAGACCATTTAAGCCAGGAATCTTGAAGGAGGAGTCTAGCTTCTTCCGATAATCCATCGACAGACCAGAATCCCCTGAAATCATCCAGGCGATAAGATGAAGTTTGTCTTGAAGAACTAGAGGATGGAATTGACCTGAAGGGTCTGTTAGAAAATCTAACTTGGATGGTAGGAGAATTGGGTGAAGAAATGATAATTCTAGAAGAAGAGGGTACCAAACTTGAGTTTGCTAAAAGGGGGTTATTATTAAAAGAGAAATCTGTTGACGTTTGACAAAAAGCAGGGTCCGGAGAATCATCGAAAATGGGGGAAATGCATATGCTCCCGAAATCGGCCATTGTTGAAGAAAGGCATCTATTGCTAGAGCTTGAGGATCCGGTCTCCAACTGAAATAAGGAAACATCTGATGATTCAGACGAGAGGCAAAGAGATCTATTGAAAAAGGACCTCTTAGAGATTGAATTCCCTGAAAAATTAAAGAATTCAATTTCCAATCGCTGAAGTCTGTAAGGTAACTATCTGGATCCCCAATCTGCCATCTGATTGTTTAAACCCGGAATATATTCTGCTTCAATAGATATATTCTGAGATAAACAATCGTGAATAAAAATTTTTGTTAAATCTGATAAAAAATTTGAAGCAGTGCCTCCTAAACGATTGATATAACGTACAGCAGAAACATTGTCCATGCGAAGAATTCTTATAGGATGATTGTGTTTGAGAAAACTCTGAACTGCAAAGGCTCCTGCGAGAAGTTCCAAACAATTGATGTGAAGATGTTTCTCCGAAGGAAACCCTTTTCCTCCTGTAATCAGAGGACCACATCTTGCATCTCAGCCTGATTTGCTCGCATCTGACTCTATTATTAAGTCTGGAGAATTTTCGAAAATTGCTTTCCCGTTCCATGCTTCTATATTTAAGAGCCACCAATTCAATTCTTCTGAAGCTTCCTTGGATAAGGATATTTTGTGTTGATAGGAGAAACCCTGTCGAAGGTAATACATTTTTAACCTTTGAAGAGCTCTGTAATGAAGGGGAGCCGGAAAAATTTCCTGAATGGAAGAAGAAAGATGTCCTATAATTCTGGCTAGTAGACAGATAGAAAAAAGGTATTTCTTTCATGATTCTTTTGATCTTTTCCATAGGAAGACTGAGAGAAGCTGAGATAGTGTCCACGTTGAAGCCAATGAAAATCAAGTTCTGGGAAGGAACCAACACTGATTTTTTGAAATTGATGAAACCTGAATTCTGAAGAAATTCTATTGTAAGAGATAATTGATCCTTTAGAATAAGAGGGGATTGGTGAATAAGAAGAATATTGTCTTAAGTAAATTATCAGACAAATTCCTTGTTTCCTCAACCAAGCTGTGACTGGTTTTAGAATTTTTGTAAAGGCCCAAGGTACTGAAGAAAGGCCAAAAGGCAGACAAGAAAATTGCCATAAACTGTTTCTCCAAAAGAATCTTAGGTATTTCCTGAAATTTGAATGGATGGAAACTGAAAGATATGCATCCCTCAGATCTAGTCTTACAAGCCAATCTTTGTTGCAAAGACAATCTCTTAAAAGATGAATACCTTCCATCTTGAAATGATTGAAAACAAGGAATTGATTTAAGTCTCTTATTATGACAGGGCGAAGAGATCCTGCCTTCTTTTTCACAAAGAACATGTTGCTGATGAAAGAATCTACTGGAGAAGATGCCATTTCTATAGCATTCTTCTCCAGGAGATCCGAAATTTCTGAATCTAAAAGGGATTGATCTTCTAGAGAAAATTTTATAGGGATAGGACAGGAATTTTGAAAGGGAATTTGAATGAAATCTAATTGAAGGCCGGATACAGCTTGAAGAACCCATGGGTCTGATGTAGTTTTTTGCCATTCTGTTTTAAAATACATAAGTCTGCCACCTATCTGTGGAAATAAAGATGTGAGAACTTATCTTGGAGCGATCTTCTAGGATTCCTGAAGTTCCTGAAACCTCTGTTGAAGGACATTCTATTTCTTGTTGGGAAGAAACTTGCATGGGAGGAAGTGGAGGGGGCAGAATTTTGGAAGTGAGACCTGGACACATTTGAATAACGGCTGGAAAACGGTCTCTGCCTTTTCCAGCTTTGGGGAAAACCTTAGAAGGTTGTGACTGATAAAAGATTTTTCTAGTATTAGTTTTAATTTTATTAAGACTATTAAAAGTATTGACATAAGAACTAAGTTGCTGAAGTCCAGCATCTCCAAATAAAAGTCCATCTGCTTTTGGACCCATTTCAGTAATTTTGGGGTCTAAACATCTCAAAATGAATCTCCTTTGGGTAGAAAGAGATGTATTAACTAATCTCTGAATCCATTCTCTGGATACATATGGCTCTAACATGGAGTCATTAGCAATAGCCTTTTCAGAAAGCTCAAACAGTTTTGTGATAGGACCTAAAGAGTCAAGAAGCTTGTCCTGACAGGATTTTAAAAATCTGTCAGGACCTCTCCTTAGGTTTGCATTTTTTTTACCCAAGAATTTCAATAAGTTAGAATCAATATTAGGGGTTAAATGGGTATTTTGAGGTAATTCAGGACGAGGGCATTCTCCCTTTAAAGTACTTTTAGCTTTAGATGAGAGGGGTCTACGTATATAATAATCCAGAAACTTGGAAACTCTTTTGGGAGGCCTCCATAAGGAGGATCTAGGATGTTCCAACTCTTTAGGATCCGTATAAGGATTCCCAAAATTATCAATGTTTCAATTTTTTAGCTTTAGAATGACGTCTGGATTTTTTGGGTTTAGGGGATTCTTCAGATGAAGAAGAAATTAAATTAAAATTATCACGGGAATCTTGAGAAAAGGAAGCTTTAGAAAGTTCCTCAGAGTCAAAATGGTATTTTTCAACCTGCATATCTGATGCATCTAAATTATCAGAAGAATCTGATTGAATAGTATATTTTCTTTTTCTATTCTCTTTTTAAAAACGACATTAGTGTCACTAACAGAATCTGATGAATCAATATGGCGTTGACAAGCAAGCTTTGAAATGTCAGAGCAAGCTGACATGAATTGATTCTTTTATATTTATCATGAGTTTTACCATGAGCTTTTGATTTTAAATGTTTAGATAAATGTTTAGTTTTAGCTGAGGCTTTTTGAGGAATTGCATCCCTAATTTCATTTACAGAAGTAATTGCAGATTGAAACTGTAGCATCTGCTGTTTAAATGGCTCTATAGAGCTGTTAATAAAATCCCTTACAGATTGTTCTGAATACTGGGACTTATTATCATCAGACCTATTGAAAAAATAAGTAATTTTAAAAAATAAATGAGTACTAAATATTAAACTAAATATTAAAACTAATATTAGTTGCAATCTAAAAATTTAAACTAATACAGAAATAAGGGAAAACCGCTACAAATGTAATAATAAGTGTACAATTATTTGTAAACTGAAGAGAAAAAAACTGTAACTAATATGTAGCCAACCGTTCCGGATGAAATCTGAGAAGTCCGCAAGCGCTACTTAGAACAAGAAGATTGACAGTTCAGAGGGACGGGAAAGAAATGTCACAAGATGAAGACGTGACCAGAGAAGGAAGAGGAAAGAAAATGGCGGACGCAACAGGAGAGCGTAGCGTAGCAAAGATACACAAACTGACAATTAAAAAGAAGAAATAGGTAAGAAAAAATACTGGAATTAAGAACAGGAAAGAAAATAAATGAAGACAAAGTAAAAAAGGGTGTTTAAAACAATAACCAACGAAATATCGTTAAAAACGAAAATCATGGAGGGGGCGGAGCCAGCTGCCTAAGGAACAGGACATGATTGAGCTTCTAGTGCTATTTTGATAAAATAGAGGATTTATACATTCATAAACATCCCACATATGGTAAAAGTGGAAACTTATTGCACTTAGGTGTGTTTCTAGAGATTGTGAGAGTCCGAACGGATATGCATGGTCTAGCGACTTTGACCAAGATATAACCACGATGGAAACTTTAGAGGCCTGGGAATCCATGATGACGAAACTCCTGGAAGATCATTTTATAGCCTAACACGGGTGTTACATGTGATCTGTGCGGACACAGTGGCAAGCAAAGCTGATGACCTACACACAGTACTTTGCTGCAGAAGCCCTGAGTCTACTACGCATCAAAGTGACAATGCAGCCGCATTCACTTTACAGAGCATGAGAGGCCATATTGCCCCCCTCTATCAAGCGGATGCTCCAGCTCGCAATAGCGATAAAACATTATGCTATCCTGTCTGCAATCCTGAAGACGAGGAGAATAATAAATCAGATGAGGGGTATGTTTTGCGGCTTTCTATAAAATTGGCATCCACCTTTTATAATCCTATCGGAGGTGAAAAGGAACTATGGCGACAACATGTTAGCTATACAGTAGATGCAAAACACTCCTTTACGAAGCTCCTTTCTTCTACTGCTAGACTCAACTTAGTAAATCAGCACCAGGGACCAATGATCACCTACTTCTCCTCTAAAGCTAGCTGCTGTGAAATCGCTACGGATATGCTAGGCTTGATGAAACAAGGCATAGGTTAGAAAAGGTTGAGCCCCCAGTTCTGTTCTGTTATGTGGATGGTGGTAGAGGGGTTTGTCAGGTGAGAACTTCTTTATTTCTTCTTTCCTTTACACGGGACATTGCATTGACTATAGAGTACATTTGTTTGTTTTTTGGCTACCCAGGCTGTCTGATTTTAAGCTCTACGGGAGAACAAGCTAAACCACATATAATTTTGTTGCGGCTCATGAAATTGGAAGTCTGAGATGGAGTGGGTTCTGCAAAGCAGTCAGATACTAACAGTGGACATGATGCAGAGTCATACTGTAATAGAACACTCTAGGTTATAACTGCCGTTTCATCATGTTTTTATAAGCCTGTAAACTGAATTTAGCTAGCATTGCTGCTTTTGGGACTCTTTCCTCTACCAAATATGGCGATATTTCCAAACAACTGAGCTGTAAACCTGTGGGGCGTTTTTTATGAGTGTGTGTCTGCAGGGTGTCTTTATGTAAAAATTGTTTGTAGACATATGCTCACCGGCTCTTTTGCAGTTCAAATTTTTCTTCATGATGTGCAGGTGCCATTGATTGTTTTTTTTTTTTTAAAATGTTCAAGACTATGTCTTTAGCTCTATCTTATTAGGAGATGTTAGTAATGACATAACACTTGCTGATATCAATGATTATTTTTCCACGATACTCACATACACTATAGCAGTTATTATTTTAATGTCTACTCATAGCCATACAATACAATGTTCATAAAAGCAGCTACAACAGAGTTGGGTAAACTGATTCCGGTAGAACATAGATGGAAAATGGAATGATTTGGATTGAAGATGTAGTTATTATATTCCACCTCTAGAGGGGAGTCACGTCTCAGTTTCAGCTTGATCTATACAGCACACTTGCATGATTCTGCAGCCTAATTCACTTCTAATCTTATCCACTCTTGGAATCCTAGTTTTGAGAATCTGGACCTACTACCCAAACACATACTTTGTAGGTGCAAGCTTGAGTCACTGCTGGGAACCTCAGACATAATATCCAGGTATCTTGAACCAGCATGTGGCATACAGTATAGTATGTCTTGTACTCAGTCCCTTTATTTTTTATTTTGTAAGGCACTTAATGTCATTATAGGTGTGTTATTTGTGTTGTTTCTCTGAAATATTAGTCTGGTTACATGTCCTGTATAACTTATGCATAATTCCCAGACTTGGAATGGGCTAAGTAATTCTATATGCAACTGATAGTGGTCTCTGCACAAAGTCTATCTATGCTTGCCTATATTATATTATTGAGCTATAGATAAATATATGGATGCCTTTCTTATAGTTTTATGTCTAATATGATCCTTGACTTACATATCCAGCTATAGTATAGTCCAATGTTAATGCACATTTGCCTCTAGATCTTATAGAACAATGCTAAGTGTCAATGTTTTACTGTAACCCATGTCTATTGCCTCATGTTCTCTTCAGGAGTATATAGTTCAATTGTTATGTATTTTTTTTTATATTTTCCTCTAAGCTTATGTTTTAATATATAGCCTATTCTATATAATCTCCTTTGGTTATAAATACACAGTTGCTACACTCATAATAAGGATAGCATAACTTAACTGCATTAACTTGAAAGCATCGTAAGAGTTATGACTTTAACCATACATTAACCGCACATAACCCACCATACTATAAATCATTGAAGGTTCATGTACGTCAGAGCTCTAAAACTTCACAACATTAGCTCTTTAAAATCAATCCTTAGGGAACGTTCCCCCCGAGTACAAATCACCCACTGAAAAGTATATATTTCTGTGTAGGGATTTTGAACGAATGGTCTGTCCCCTTTTACCAGGCATCTCCAAAGACAGTGCGGGTTACCCAACTCCAGCCCTATGTGCTGCTGTAGGTTGCGATATATATGTCCCAGGCAGACTACTTTCACACTGCTGCACAGATCTTAGAAGTTCTTGTGTAACAAGGATTTTAGGCATCCAGAGAAGGCTCTCCACCCTGCCGCTGGATTCCAACAAAGTTGAGAGTCGCGGTATGCGACTCCAGTGGGTACCTTCAAAAGTGGTGGGGAAGGTAGCATAAAATATATGAACGCTCCTCAGATGCTCGAAGGGTCTGCTAACAACATAGATTTCTGATAAGTAGGCTGCGAATAAGTGCTGCGACTCTGATAACATCTCCCCTACTCCGCTCTCACCCATGGCCCCCACAGCAAGGACAGAGGATAGCGATTCTCCACAAGACTGGTCACACATAATTCCGCTCTGTCTCACCGTAGGTCTCAGACTGATCTCCGTCACAACCACTTCACCAGCGGCTTCCTGCAAAAGTGTGTTGTCGACCAAAGCGGGTGGGTTTATTGCTGCCAGAGATACATATTCAGTGGGAGTCATCGCCATTTGAGGCTGCATAGGATTTCTCTGTAGGCAGTTACACTCCTCAATTGTATCTGTATTTCCCCATGCCAATTTCAGTTGTGTCACCATGAGGTCAAGACGATCAGACAACCACTTGTCCAAAGTAATCACCAGGGATTTTTCTGCAAGTTGCATTTTGTACATCACAGGGAAGGGAAAATAACACGTATTGGTTATTGGGGTTGGGAAGTATGCAGCCTATACAGCTGTTCGTCCTGTGTCTGCAGGATAATGGGGAGGGCTAGATGAGGGCTTAGGCCGTAAGGAAGCCTCCGCTACGCACCACATCTATTTAGATCTTCCGGGCTGAAATCTGTACATATGGGTAGCTTTTCCTGTGCAGTCAATCTTGAGCTGTAAAATATTTTTGAAAAGTTCCTCAGATTGTAGGTTTTTAGAGCAGTAAATAGCGGTTTTATCTGCTCCTGTGGTCAGCCATTAAAAAGAAGCAGCCATCTTGGTCACTGCTTCGACAGGCCCCCCAATTGTTATGTATTTTTATTGTTTGGGGAGGACCATTTGACTTACCTTTGCAGCTATAATTATTTAGGATTAGCTACGTTTATGGCTCATAGTTCACTTATATATATCTTAATATCTTAAACATCTTGTCTACCTGTATTCTACCATGACACCAGAAAAAGAGAATTTACGTGTTTAAGGTGAGACAGGCAGGATCTTTATACAGTATATAAATTGAGATCATCTATGGAAATGATATTGCTACTGCGTTGTCAGCGGTCGGGATGACGCAGTCCAGAGTTTATATTGATCTAGAGAAAAGAATCTCTATAGCGTGCAGTTTCCTAACCTGCCTTAGGCTATATTCTCATATATATTAACCACTAAGATAACTCTAATAGTCCCCATGGTGATATGGACTTACGTCTTAATGTGATAGGATGTAAAATATACGTAAATATGTTGGTTACAATTAGCTATATCACATTTAGTAGTCTGCCCTACGTGCTTATATAGAGGTAAAATTAAAAGACAAACTTCACATTTCTCTCTCAGGAGTTTAGAGAAAACCTTATCACATTAATCTCTATTTAGTTTCACTACTTTTTTTTCCTCCTTCAATTTTATTTCCCCTACTGCTGGCCTCGCCCTCCATAAATTTCTGTTTATTTAATAAACATAGAACACAGATTCTAACGACCCTTTCCCTTTAAATTTTGAACCTAGTGTTACACTTATGAAGCAAGTATATATAGCAATCATTCTGGATGGTCTGAGATCTTGAGTTATATTCATGGTTCAAAAGTCAGACTGGATGGATGGTTTATACTATTGATGATATATGAAGAATAAGAGATAATATGAATGATTTTATTCTAGATTATCTTGTTGCTAAAAGTTTAAAGCCCATATACCTTACATGAGTTGACACACATACCGGTCACGAGCTCTTGATCAAAGAACAACTGTCCCCCTATATACTCTCAGGCCGATTGATCCTCTTATATTTAATAGTTCTTATGCTTCTTTTGTTTTCTATTACCCCTTCCCCCATTACATCCCTCCTAATATGGTGTTTATAGTAGATGTGATGAAGGTCCTAAAGAGGCCTTCCCTTTCACATGGAGGTTGGAAAACTGAGGATTATCATTTGAAGTGTGTTTACTCTATTCTACAGGTATTACTTTGAGTGCTGTCTACACTATTGTTTTATATGTCACCCCATTGTTCTGGAACATATTTCATGTGCAATTTTGTCGTTTCATGTCAGATTACCTGTATGTTTCTTTTTGATCCTCAATAAAAATTAATTAAAAAAAAAAAAATCATAAAAATAAAGAAAATGGGAAAGAAAAAATAAAAGACAAAAGACTTAAGAAATAGAATCCAAAAGAAAATAAGATAGTAATAAAATAATAACAAAATGAATATAAATAATAAAATGACAAAAATAATTTTTTTATAAAACTAAACAGATATACTGAATAGCAATTAATACTAAAAATTGAACAAAACAGAAATTAAATTTTTTATTTAAAATGTATTATAAAGAACACAATATACTTATCTCTGTGAGCAGCAAAGAGAAAAGAGGAGGAGTTTACAGTTACTGGTCATTTTAAGGATTCTTGGACTTCTCTCATTGGTCATTTTTATCCATAACATCTCAAGCCTTATTTTCATTGGTTTCTATGTTATATTCATTGTTGTATTTATTTTTTATTTAAATTTACTGTCCTTTAAAATGCTGTCTGCAGTAAAGTGAAAAGATATATAGCAAATAGGAGTCTCTGTCCTTGTATTACAATTCTGGCAGCCTGTTGCTGCTCCTCCCTAAGCAGACGGTTTGCCTCTGAGATACCATAATACATAATAACTAAACAGGTTCGTTTAAGCAAAGTATTTCCCTCTCTTTCTTAAAATACTGGGTGCTAAATAACAAATCAAGTGTTACATAAGAAGATCTTATTACAAGCACAGAGAAAAATATTTTGCTATCTCTTTCTTTTACTAATCAATGTAGCTTTCAAAAGTTCATAACATATTACATTTATCAATATAGAGAAATTTAAACAAACAGAAATGGAGTTAAAATTTTGAAATTCAACCAGTATAACCAGTAGAAAAAAGAGTGACTGGCCAGAATGCATGTCACTATCACATACTGTCCAATACAAAATACAACGTCCTGCTGTTGCAATGATAAGTATTATTTTTCTATGCTCTGCAATTTCTTTACCTATTTTATATTTGTACATATATATTTTATTACTTTCATCTCTCTTTACTTTTTATGTCTTAAATACTATTTTATCTTTATTTATTTATTTGTTATTTGTTTACTTTTATTTTATTATTTTAATTCTTTGATTTTTTACTTTTGTTCTTCTTGCTCCTCGCTTGCGCTTATATCTTAGTTTCATTTTCTATTTATCTTTCGCTTGCTCTCACTTCCCTGTTTGCTTACCTCCTGAAGCCGTTCTCTATTTTTTCTCCCCAGACTATCACATGACCTGTCGTCATCTCAGGAAGTGTTCTTGCGACGTCACGCAACGCTTCTTTCCCGCCTCCTTCAAAGATCTAATATCGTCAGTGCAGCTGCATTCAATAACATGATGCTTTGTTATTTGTATATTCTGTTACTTTAGTTTCATTTAAATCTTTTCACAAAGCTGGTATTGTCTATTATAGTATGTGTGCTCCCTCTAGTGACCCATATCAAAAAAATAAATATTAATTCATTTTTCCTGTCAGAGAAGTATTAACATTTTTTACCTCTTACTTTATTAATATTAATAAACTTGAATTATTTATTTATTTATTCTTTTGTCAAAATTAAATATAATTGTATTATTTAATTTAACATTTATTTTCAAAAATGTCTAAAAAATCTGGCACTAATGAACTTGATGAAAATAATGTTCAATCTATGATTGCTAATGGAATGGGTAAATGGATGTCTAAAATATCTGAGCTTTTATCTGACAAAGCTTCTAGTTCTAAAACTGCAGTTAAAAGACATCATCACTCTAATGCTATTCAAACTAGCAGAAAACTGATTTCAAAATCAAAACAAAGATTATCTGAATCTAACCTTTCCACGGGCAGGGGAAGTAAAATATTTGCCAGAAAGACCCTTAATCCCAAAATAGCAAAATTGTGAATATAAAAACTAAACAAACTCTTCCTCAATTTATGATAAAAGAATCGTCATCTTCATATTCAAATATATCATCAAATAATTCAGATAATGATAATGATTCTATGTCTTCTGCTGAATCCCCTGTAAATAAAAAACCTTGAAAATGTCTCCAAAAAATATTTAGAGAAAGATGAACCTGTTTTCTCCTGTTAAGTGTAGTCAGTCCACGGGTCATCCATTACTTATGGGATATTAACTCCTCCCTAACAGGAAGTGCAAGAGGATCACCCAAGCAGAGCTGCTATATAGCTCCTCCCCTCTACGTCATACCCAGTCATTCTCTTGCACCTAACTAATAGATAGGACGTGTGAGAGGACTGTGGTTATTAAAATTAGTTTTTATTTCTTCAATCAAAAGTTTGTTATTTTAAACAGCACCGGAGTGTGTTGTTTTTTCTCAGGCAGCATTAGAAGAAGAATCTACCTGAGTTGTGTATGATCTTAGCGGACGTAACTAAGATCCATTTGCTGTTCTCTGCCATTCTGAGGAGCGAGGTAACTTCAGAACAGGGGACAGCGGGCAGGGTTCACCTGCAAGGAGGTATGTTGCAGTATATTATTTTCTAAGGAATGGAATTGACTGAGAAAATACTGCTAATACCGATGTAATGTAAGTACAGCCTTAAATGCAGTAGTAGTAACTGGTATCAGGCTGATATGTGTGTATGTTTGCACTGAAGTATTTCTGGGGAATGGCACTTCACTAAGAAAATACTGTATATATATAACTTATAGCCTCTCTGCAGTGAAAGCGACTAGCAACAGGCTTTTTATTAACATCTCATATATTTATATTTAAAACGTTTACTGGCATGTTAATCGTTTTTTCTCTGAGGTACTTGGTGAAATTTTTTTCATGGGCATTATTTTTCCACATGGCTGTCGTTTGTTTTGAATAAAATCAGTTTACTGAGCTTCCCCACTGTTGTAGTATGAGTGGGAGGGGCCTATTTTGGCGCTTTTACTGCGCAGTAAAAATTCAGTCACAAGTCTTGCTGTTTCTCCCTGCATGATCCAGGACGTCTCTACAGAGCTCAGGGGTCTCCAAAACTAGTTTTGAGGGAGGTAATCACTCACAGCAGACCTGTGAGACTGTGCTTTGACTGTGATAAAAACGTATATATTTTTATTGTTATCCGTTTTTTGGTATTAAGGGGTTAATCATCCATTTGCTAGTGGGTGCAATCCTTTGCTAAATTAATAAATTTAATGTGAAAATTTGGTTTCTATAACTAATCCGGTTCATGTTATTTCAACTGTGACAGTTTTTTGTGTGCTTCTTAAAGGCACAGTAACGTTTTTTTTTTTATATTGCTTGTAAATTTATTTGAAAAGTATTTTCCAAGCTTGCTAGTTTAATTGCTAGTTTGTTTAAACATGTCTGACACAGAGGAATCTCTTTGTGCAATATGTTCAAAGGCCAATGTGGAGCCCAATAGAAACTTGTGTACTAATTGCATTGATGCTACTTTAAGTAAAAGCCAATCTGTACATGTAAAGAAAATTTCACCAGACAACGAGGGGGAAGTTATGCCGACTAACTCTCCTCACGTGTCAGTACCTGCATCTCCCGCTCAGGAGGTGCGTGATATTGTGACGCCAAGTACATCAGGGCGGCCATTACAAATCACCTTGCAAGACATGGCTAATGTTATGACTGAAGTTTTATCTAAATTGCCAGAACTTAGGGGTAAACGCGACCACTCTGGAGTGAGAACAGAGTGCGCTGAAAATACTAGGGCCATGTCTGATACTGCGTCACAATTTGCAGAACATGAAGACGGAGAGCTTCATTCTGTGGGTGACGGATCTGATCCATATAAACTGGATTCAGACATTTCAAATTTTAAATTTAAGCTTGAGAACCTCCGTGTGTTACTAGGGGAGGTATTAGCGGCTCTGAATGATTGTAACACGGTTGCAATCCCAGAGAAAATATGTAGGCTGGATAAATATTTTGCGGTACCGACGTGTACTGACGTTTTTCCTATACCTAAAAGGCTTACAGAAATTGTTAACAAGGAGTGGGATAGACCCGGTGTGCCTTTCTCACCCCCTCCTATATTTAGAAAAATGTTTCCAATAGACGCCACCACACGGGACTTATGGCAGACGGTCCCTAAGGTGGAGGGAGCAGTTTCTACTTTAGCTAAGCGTACCACTATCCCGGTGGAGGATAGCTGTGCTTTTTCAGATCCAATGGATAAAAAGTTAGAGGGTTACCTTAAGAAAATGTTTGTTCAACAAGGTTTTATATTGCAACCCCTTGCATGCATTGCGCCTGTCACGGCTGCGGCGGCATTCTGGTTTGAGTCTCTGGAAGAGACCATTAGCTCAGCTACATTGGATGAGATTACAGACAAGCTTAGAGTCCTTAAGCTAGCTAATTCATTTATTTCTGATGCCGTAGTACATTTAACTAAACTTACGGCTAAGAACTCCGGATTCGCCATTCAGGCGCGCAGAGCGCTGTGGCTTAAATCCTGGTCAGCTGATGTGACTTCTAAATCTAAATTGCTTAACATACCTTTCAAGGGGCAGACCTTATTCGGGCCCGGTTTGAAAGAAATTATCGCTGACATTACTGGAGGTAAGGGACATGCCCTGTCTCAAGACAGAGCCAAACCAAGGGCTAGACAGTCTAATTTTCGTGCCTTTCGCAACTTCAAGGCAGGAGCAGCATCAACTTCCTCCGCTCCAAAACAGGAAGGAACTGTTGCTCGCTACAGACAGGGCTGGAAACCTAACCAGACCTGGAACAAGGGCAAGCAGGCCAGAAAACCTGCTGCTGCCCCTAAGACAGCATGAAGTGAGGGCCCCCGATCCGGAAACGGATCTAGTGGGGGGCAGACTTTCTCTCTTCGCCCAGGCTTGGGCAAGAGATGTCCAGGATCCCTGGGCGTTAGAGATCATATCTCAGGGATATCTTCTGGACTTCAAAGCTTCTCCTCCAAAAGGGAGATTTCATCTTTCAAGGTTGTCAACAAACCAGATAAAGAAAGAGGCGTTTCTATGCTGTGTACAAGATCTTTTACTAATGGGAGTGATCCACCCGGTTCCGCGGTTGGAACACGGACAAGGGTTTTACTCAAATCTGTTTGTGGTTCCCAAGAAAGAAGGAACCTTCAGACCAATCTTGGATTTAAAGATCCTAAACAAATTCCTAAGAGTTCCATCGTTCAAAATGGAAACTATTCGGACAATCTTACCCATGATCCAAAAGGGTCAGTACATGACCACAGTGGATTTAAAGGATGCGTACCTTCACATACCGATTCACAAGGATCATTACCGGTACCTAAGGTTTGCCTTTCTAGACAGGCATTACCAGTTTGTAGCTCTTCCCTTCGGGTTAGCTACTGCTCCAAGAATCTTCACAAAGGTTCTGGGTTCTCTTCTGGCGGTACTAAGACCGCGAGGAATATCGGTAGCTCCGTACCTAGACGACATTCTGATACAAGCGTCAAGTTTCCAAGCTGCCAAGTCTCATACAGAGTTAGTACTGGCATTTCTAAGGTCACATGGGTGGAAGGTGAACGAAGAAAAGAGTTCTCTATTGCCACTCACAAGAGTTCCCTTCTTAGGGACTCTTATAGATTCGGTAGAAATGAAAATTTATCTGACAGAGGACAGGTTAACAAAACTCCTAAATGCTTGCCGTGTCCTTCATTCCATTCCACACCCGTCAGTGGCTCAATGCATGGAGGTAATCGGTTTAATGGTAGCGGCAATGGACATAGTTCCCTTTGCACGCCTGCATCTCAGACCACTGCAGTTGTGCATGCTAAGTCAGTGGAATGGGGATTACTCAGATTTGTCCCCTATGCTGAATCTGGATCAAGAGACCAGAAATTCTCTTCTATGGTGGCTCTCTCGGCCACATCCGTCCAAGGGGATGCCCTTCAGCAGACCAGATTGGACGATTGTAACAACAGACGCCAGCCTGCTAGGTTGGGGCGCTGTCTGGAATTCCCTGAAGTCTCAGGGATCATGGACTCAGGAGGAGAGTCTCCTTCCCATAAACATTCTGGAATTAAGAGCAGTTTTCAATGCCCTTCTAGCTTGGCCTCAGCTAGCATCTCTGAGGTTCATCAGGTTTCAGTCGGACATCACGACTGTGGCTTACATCAACCATCAAGGAGGGACAAGGAGTTCCCTAGCGATGATGGAAGTCTCAAAGATAATTCTCTGGGCAGAGTTTCACTCTTGCCACCTATCAGCGATCCACATCCCAGGCGTGGAGAACTGGGAGGCGGATTTCCTAAGTCGCCAGACTTTTCATCCGGGGGAGTGGGAACTTCATCCGGAGGTCTTTGCCCAAATACTTCGGCGTTGGGGCAAACCAGATATGGATCTCATGGCGTCTCGCCAGAACGCCAAGCTTCCTTGTTACAGGTCCAGGGACCCGGGAGCGGTTCTGATAGATGCTCTGACAGCACCTTGGAACTTCAAGATGGCTTATGTGTTTCCACCCTTCCCGATGCTTCCTCGATTGATTGCCAGGATCAAACAGGAGAGAGCATCGGTGATTCTAATAGCGCCTGCGTGGCCACGCAGGACCTGGTATGCAGATCTAGTGGACATGTCATCCTGTCCACCTTGGTCTCTGCCTCTGAGACAGGACCTTCTAATTCAGGGTCCTTTCAAACATCAAAATCTAATTTCTCTGAAGCTGACTGCTTGGAGATTGAACGCTTGATTTTATCAAAGCGTGGATTTTCGGAGTCAGTAATTGATACCTTAATACAGGCTAGGAAACCTGTTACCAGGAAAATTTACCATAAAATATGGCGTAAATACTTACATTGGTGCGAATCCAAGAGTTACTCATGGAGTAAGGTTAGGATTCCTAGGATATTGTCTTTTCTACAAGAAGGTTTAGAAAAGGGTTTATCTGCTAGTTCTTTAAAGGGACAGATCTCAGCTCTGTCAATCCTTTTACACAAACGTCTGTCAGAAGTTCCAGACTTTCAGGCCTTTTGTCAGGCTTTGGCCAGGATTAAGCCTGTGTTTAAGACTGTTGCTCCACCGTGGAGCTTAAACTTAGTTCTTAACGTTTTACAGGGTGTTCCGTTTGAACCCCTTCATTCCATTGATATCAAGCTGTTATCTTGGAAAGTTCTGTTTTTAATGGCTATTTCCTCGGCTCGAAGAGTCTCTGAGTTATCGGCCTTACATTGTGATTCTCCTTATCTGATTTTTCATTCAGACAAGGTAGTTCTGCGTACTAAACCTGGGTTCTTACCTAAGGTAGTCACTAACAGGAATATCAATCAAGAGATTGTTGTTCCTTCATTGTGTCCTAACCCTTCTTCAAAGAAGGAACGACTTCTACACAATCTAGACGTAGTCCGTGCCCTGAAATTTTATTTACAGGCAACTAAAGATTTTCGCCAAACTTCTTCCCTGTTTGTCGTTTATTCTGGACAGAGGAGAGGTCAGAAAGCTTCTGCTACCTCTCTCTCTTTCTGGCTTCGTAGCATAATACGTTTAGCCTATGAGACTGCTGGACAGCAGCCTCCTGAAAGAATTACAGCTCATTCTACGAGAGCTGTGGCTTCCACGTGGGCCTTTAAGAATGAGGCCTCTGTTGAACAGATTTGCAAGGCTGCAACTTGGTCTTCTCTTCATACTTTTTCCAAATTTTACAAATTTGACACTTTTGCTTCTTCTGAGGCTGTTTTTGGGAGAAAGGTTCTTCAGGCAGTGGTTCCTTCCGTGTAAAGATCCTGCCTGTCCCTCCCGTCATCCGTGTACTTTTAGCTTTGGTATTGGTATCCCATAAGTAATGGATGACCCGTGGACTGACTACACTTAACAGGAGAAAACATAATTTATGCTTACCTGATAAATTCCTTTCTCCTGTAGTGTAGTCAGTCCACGGCCCGCCCTGTTTTTTATGGCAGGTCTAAATTTTAAATTATACTCCAGTCACTACTGCACCCTATAGTATAGAGGGGAGGAGCTATATAGCAGCTCTGCTTGGGTGATCCTCTTGCACTTCCTGTTAGGGAGGAGTTAATATCCCATAAGTAATGGATGACCCGTGGACTGACTACACTACAGGAGAAAGGAATTTATCAGGTAAGCATAAATTATGTTTTTAAAGATGCTTTAGGCAATCTCCGGTTTAATCCGGACACATTACACCATCCCAGGTCTGCTGAATGGGGTCCAGATAAAAACATTGCCAAATTTGTTGAACACCATATAAGAATTTCTTTGAAACCTAAATCCAGGAACAAAATGATGGCAGAATGTCCTAGGGCAGGCCCTTACTGCCTAAAAATAGTAATATGACTCCTGAAATAGATCCAAACAGTGACGTGCGGTGAAGTCAGAGGCTGGTGAGGCACTTGCCTTGATACTCTCAAAAACACATATATGAAATATAAAATCATACAAAGCAGCAAGGACTATAGTCTGCACTAATATTTGTGCATCTCTGACAGACACACAAACACACAGATTCACAAACACACACATACAGACAGACTCACTCAAATGCACACAAAGTTACAGATTCATACTTACACACACAGAATCACACAAACACACCCAGGCAGACTGATACATACAATACACACATACTCACACAAATACACACAGATTTACTGATACATACACTCACACAAACACAAAGATTTTCAGATAAATACATACAAAGACAAACTCAAATACACACATATTTACAGATACATACATACACAGACTCATTCAAACACACACAGATTTACAGATACATACATACACAGACTCGTTCAAACACACACACAGATTTACAGATACATATATACACAGAGACTCATTCAAACACACACAGATTTACAAATACATACATACACAGACTCATTCAAACACACACAGATTTACACATACATACACAGACTCACTCAAACACACACAGATATACACATACATACATACACAGACTCATTCAAACACACAGATTTACACATACATACACAGACTCCCTTAAACACACACAGATTTACACATACATACACAGACTCACTTAAACACACACAGATTTACACATACATACATACATACACAGACTCATTCAAACACACAGATTTACACATACATACACAGACTCATTCAAACACACACAGATTTACACATACATACACAGACTCATTCAAACACACACCGATTTACACATACATACACAGACTCACTCAAACACACACAGATATATACATACATACACAGACTCATTCAAACACACACAGATTTACACATACATACACAGACTCACTTAAACACACACAGATTTACACATACATACACAGACTCACTTAAACACACACAGATTTACACATACATACATACACAGACTCATTCAAACACACACAGATTTACACATACATACACAGACTCACTTAAACATACACAGATTTACACATACATACACAGACTCACTTAAACACACACAGATTTACACATACATACATACACAGACTCATTCAAACACACACAGATTTACACATACATACACAGACTCATTCAAACACAGATTTACACATACATATACAGACTCACTTAAACACACACAGATTTACACATACATACACAGACTCACTTAAACACACACAGATTTACAGATACATACATACACAGACTTATTCAAACACACACAGATTTACACATACATACACAGACTCACTTAAACACACACAGATTTACAGATACATACATACACAGACTGATTCAAACACACACAGATTTACACATACATACACAGACTCATTCAAACATACACAGATTTACACATACATACACAGACTCACTCAAGCACACAGATTTACACATACATACACAGACTCACTTGAACACACACAGATTTACACATACATATACAGACTCACTTAAACACACAGATTTACACATACATACACAGACTCACTTGAACACACACAGATTTACAGATACATACATACACAGACTCATTCAAACACACAGATTTACACATACATACACAGACTCATTCAAACACACATAGATTTACACATACATACACAGACTCACTCAAACACACACAGATTTACACATACATACACAGACTCACTTAAACATACACAGATTTACACATACATACACAGACTCTAACACACACAGATTTACACATACATACACAGACTCACTCAAACACACACAGATTAACACATATATACACAAACTCACTCAAACACACACAGATTTACACATACATACACAGACTTACTCAAACACACACAGATTTACACATACATACACAGACTCACTCAAACACACACAGATTTACACATACATACACAGACTCACTTAAACACACAGATTTACACATACATACACAGACTCACTCAAACACACACAGATTTACACATACATACACAGACTCACTTAAACACACAGATTTACACATACATACACAGACTCACTCAAACACACACAGATTTACACATACATATACAGACTCACTCAAACACACAGATTTACACATACATACACAGACTCACTCAAACACACACAGATTTACACATACATATACAGACTCACTCAAACACACACAGATTTACACATACATATACAGACTCACTCAAACACACACAGATTTACACATACATACACAGACTCACTTGAACACACAGATTTACACATACATACACAGACTCACTTGAACACACACAGATTTACACATACATATACAGACTCACTTAAACACACAGATTTACACATACATACACAGACTCACTTGAACACACACAGATTTACAGATACATACATACACAGACTCATTCAAACACACAGATTTACACATACATACACAGACTCATTCAAACACACATATATTTACACATACATACACAGACTCATTCAAACACACATAGATTTACACATACATACACAGACTCACTCAAACACACACAGATTTACACATACATACACATACTCACTTAAACATACACAGATTTACACATACATACACAGACTCACTCTAACACACACAGATTTACACATACATACACAGACTCACTCAAACACACAGATTTACACATACATACACAAACTCACTCAAACACACACAGATTTACACATACATACACAGACTTACTCAAACACACACAGATTTACACATACATACACAGACTCACTCAAACACACACAGATTTACACATACATACACAGACTCACTTAAACACACAGATTTACACATACATACACAGACTCACTTAAACACACACAGATTTACACATACATACACAGACTCACTTAAACACACAGATTTACACATACATACACAGACTCACTCAAACACACAGATTTACACATACATATACAGACTCACTCAAACACACACAGATTTACACATACATACACAGACTCGCTCAAACACACACAGATTTACACATACATATACAGACTCACTCAAACACACAGATTTACACGTACATACACAAACTCACTCAAACACACACAGATTTACACATACATACATACACAGACTCATTCAAATTCACACAGATTTACACATACATACATACACAGACTCATTCAAACACATACAGATTTACACATACATACATACAGATTCAAAATCACACAGGCCTACTGAAACAAACACACACAGGCTCACTTAAACACACAAAAAAGTAAAAGATAGCTTGATGCATAGAGGCACAATAATACAGTGTGATTTGTAGAAAATAATAATAATATTTTGTACTTTTGTATTATATTCCTACAAATCCAGTAAGGGCATAGCTTAGCTTTATATATACTGCTCTCCTTGTATTCCCGCCCGGCAGTCAGTCCCAGAGTCAGACATGCTCTTATCTGATTGGCTGAGGGGCGAGCAGGGCTACTGAGGCTTCTAGAGACCAGCCTCTGGTGGGAGCGGGTATGGGCCGCAAAGAGATGAGCATTAAGCTTATTTGCCACTGGGTGGCAGTCTCTAGCGGCCCATACAAAGAAATGCATATTGTGCAATGGAAGGGGAGCTGAACGGCTAACAGCTTCTACTTCCTTGCGCAATATGAATGTAACTACGGGTTGTGTTGTAATTTACTAACTTGAAACCCGAATTTGGTAATGGCGGGGTGGGGGGGCACCTTTGATGACAAAAAAAATAAATATATTTTTTTTTAAATAATTATGATTAAAGAGTGTAATTACACACATTGGACAGGTGAGGCGCTGCCTCACCTGCCTCCTATGAATGCACGTCACTGGATCCAAAGATATTACAATTTATTGGAACACCTGGATGCAAGATTAAAAAAGGTGTTGATAAATCTTGGACATTTTGCCAAGCTAAATTATTGGACTCCATTGGTTCTATAACTAAATTGGCAGATAACACTGCCACTGATAATGAATTAATTGATCCATTCATAGTTAGAGAATGGGTTTATAGAATTTTGTGTTTAGTGGATAATACTAATGTCTCCATGACTATTGAGAGACAAAAAAATATTTTAAGAAAAATTGATGTAAAAATGGTAGATTCTGCTGTAAATGAACTTCAGTCAGAGGAAGACGGTCTCCTTTCTGGGGATTCGTTTTTAAAAGACTTAAACAAATATGCAAGTACTTTTTCTACCCTTAGTAAAGTAAATTCTTCTTTGTCATCTAAACAGAGCCATGTTGAAATTTTCTTTTTCCATTTTGGAGAATCTTTAGGTATAGACTTGGAATGAGACAGAAGAAAACTTTCATCACGTGGGATATCTTCATTGATTTGGAAATGGAATTAAAAAAAAGTTAAGTGACATCATATGTTAGGGTATAATAACAATACAATATCCATTTATAATCTAGGTCATTGTCGGATGTCCAGATGCCATGTGGTTTTTAAGGAACTTTCAAAATAGAGCTAAGTTATAGTTTATTAAATTTTAACACTCCTATAGATTGAGGTTTTTTTTCTTATAACTGTGCTTAGCTATCTTTGCTTTTTATACTTCCTTTCCATGTGAGATACAATCAAGAAAAGAAGGTGTTAAAATGAATCTATTTTCCATAATTATTATTCTCAATATAATATATCCTTCTATTGCTCTGTGTGCAATTTTTTTAATTTATTTGTGTATTTGTCACATTGTAAATTAACTTTGCTTTTTTTTTATATCTACAGAGTTTAATGTTCTACAGGACGAGAACCTGACCTTTATTTGGAGAGAAAGATATAAAAGACAGATTGGAAAAGAAGCAAAGGATCATTTCCTACTTTTAACCATGGGATCTTCTGATTTAAGAGAGGAGATAAAATGCTCCATCTGCCTAAACATTAGAGATGTACATTTTTTTCGTTACGAATGCAAATTTTTTATGAAAACTGATATTCGTTTTCACTATACAAATATCAAAATGAATGCACTAACTGCCGGGGCTCTGTGAAGAAGAGGAGCAAGTTAGCAAGGCTCAGCAGTGCGCTAAAGGTAAGTATAAGCTGCAGGTGAACATTTTCAGTTGTAACATTTCCATTTGTTTAACAAAAACAAATTTAAATATTCTACGAATATTCAGTATTCATTTTGTTTAAAACAAAACAAATACCGAAAAGTGCAACCTCAGGGAAACAAATTTCCCCAAATATTTGTTACAAAAGATTCTAACTAAACCAAATTCTTCTGGGCTGCTTAAGTCTACTAAACATATAAGGATCCAGTAATGCTGATAGTTGTAGATAACTTTTGATGTGTCTACATTACAAGCAAGCATTTGGGTATCCTAAATGCTGAAAATTGTTTCTTTTTTTCAGTAGTAAGAGACCAGAATCTTCTGCAACGACAGTATTGGATTTGAGGTACCTGATGCTAAATCCTGTCTGCTGTCTGATGCTTTTGTATGTAAAAATCATGTGAGTTTGCACAGGACGTCAGAGTTCTTCATAATGTACCAAGCCACTGAGAGTGGAACAACGAAAGGTATTAATATAACAGAGAGCCAAAAAGTACTGTACTCAAATTAATGAAAATAAAAAGTCCAATAGCCAATGTAAGATATAGTCCATTCTTATGCAAATAACCTTCCAAGACCACTAGGCAGCACTCTTATAGCAGATCCTGGAACACTGTTAACTATGTGGGAGTAGGCTGGAAAGGGATACAAAAAGGTAGTGGACAGGAAGTAGGCAGACAACTAACTTTTTGCTCTTTTTTTGCAGGATCATTGGACTTATCTGTGGTGAAACATGGCAAGCAAATTCCTAAACAATACATGCAGAGACATATTTTTTGGGAGTAAATAATGCAGGAGATAGCTACCCCTACTAATCTATATGCAGCACAATATCTCATTGCAAGCCCCATAAGTTATGCCAAATTAAATTACTTGTATCCTACCGATGCCATGGAATCAAAACAATTCTGGACCCTCACCCTGTGTATGAGTGTTACTGAAAACCCTACTATATGCTCCTACTGGAACAAAGACCCATTTTTAGAAATCCTCATATTCCCCAAAACTATGAAGTGAACACAATATGTAATGCTGTTGCGCTTTATGCACTTTAGTGACAACAGCATTTGCCCCATAAAGATCACTCCAGCTATGACAAATTACATAAAATGTGCTCCCTTATTAATAATTCCAGGCCAAGTTTGCTGAGATGTGCACCCCAGAGAAAACTGATGAGTCCCTAATGCAATTTAAGGGGAGGCTGGGGTTTAGGCAATACATCTAGAAAATCCAAATATGAAATAAAATTATATAAACTCTGTGAGAGTGAAAGCGGGTATACCTTGGCCTTTTGGTTGTATGAGGGTAAAGACAGCCACATTAATCCTCCTGGTTGCCCAGACTATCTTGGAACCAGTGCAAAAATAGTTTGGTACCTTTTAGACCCTTTTTGAACAAAGGTTACCATTTATACATGGAAAACTTTTATACAAGTGTCCCTTTGTTCTGCATCCATTATTGTGATTTGTAGAAAATAATAATAATATTTTGTACTTTTGTATTATATTCCTACAAATCCAGTAAGGGCATAGCTTAGCTTTATATATACTGCTCTCCTTGTATTCCCGCCCGGCAGTCAGTCCCAGAGTCAGACATGCTCTTGTCTGATTGGCTGAGGGGCGAGCAGGGCTACTGAGGCTTCTAGAGACCAGCCTCTGGTGGGAGCGGGTATGGGCCGCAAAGAGATGAGCATTAAGCTTATTTGCCACTGGGTGGCAGTCTCTAGCGGCCCATACAAAGAAATGCATATTGTGCAATGGAAGGGGAGCTGAACGGCTAACAGCTTCTACTTCCTTGCGCAATATGAATGTAACTACGGGTTGTGTTGTAATTTACTAACTTGAAACCCGAATTTGGTAATGGCGGGGTGGGGGGGCACCTTTGATGACAAAAAAAATAAATATATATTTTTTTAAATAATTATGATTAAAGAGTGTAATTACACACATTGGACAGGTGAGGCGCTGCCTCACCTGCCTCCTATGAATGCACGTCACTGGATCCAAAGATATTACAATTTATTGGAACACCTGGATGCAAGATTAAAAAAGGTGTTGATAAATCTTGGACATTTTGCCAAGCTAAATTATTGGACTCCATTGGTTCTATAACTAAATTGACAGATAACACTGCCACTGATAATGAATTAATTGATCCATTCATAGTTAGAGAATGGGTTTATAGAATTTTGTGTTTAGTGGATAATACTAATGTCTCCATGACTATTGAGAGACAAAAAAATATTTTAAGAAAAATTGATGTAAAAATGGTAGATTCTGCTGTAAATGAACTTCAGTCAGAGGAAGACGGTCTCCTTTCTGGGGATTCGTTTTTAAAAGACTTAAACAAATATGCAAGTACTTTTTCTACCCTTAGTAAAGTAAATTCTTCTTTGTCATCTAAACAGAGCCATGTTGAAATTTTCTTTTTCCATTTTGGAGAATCTTTAGGTATAGACTTGGAATGAGACAGAAGAAAACTTTCATCACGTGGGATATCTTCATTGATTTGGAAATGGAATTAAAAAAAAAGTTAAGTGACATCATATGTTAGGGTATAATAACAATACAATATCCATTTATAATCTAGGTCATTGTCGGATGTCCAGATGCCATGTGGTTTTTAAGGAACTTTCAAAATAGAGCTAAGTTATAGTTTATTAAATTTTAACACTCCTATAGATTGAGGGTTTTTTTCTTATAACTGTGCTTAGCTATCTTTGCTTTTTATACTTCCTTTCCATGTGAGATACAATCAAGAAAAGAAGGTGTTAAAATGAATCTATTTTCCATAATTATTATTCTCAATATAATATATCCTTCTATTGCTCTGTGTGCAATTTTTTAAATTTATTTGTGTATTTGTCACATTGTAAATTAACTTTGCTTTTTTTTTTATATCTACAGAGTTTAATGTTCTACAGGACGAGAACCTGACCTTTATTTGGAGAGAAAGATATAAAAGACAGATTGGAAAAGAAGCAAAGGATCATTTCCTACTTTTAACCATGGGATCTTCTGATTTAAGAGAGGAGATAAAATGCTCCATCTGCCTAAACATTAGAGATGTACATTTTTTTCGTTACGAATGCAAATTTTTTATGAAAACTGATATTCGTTTTCACTATACAAATATCAAAATGAATGCACTAACTGCCGGGGCTCTGTGAAGAAGAGGAGCAAGTTAGCAAGGCTCAGCAGTGCGCTAAAGGTAAGTATAAGCTGCAGGTGAACATTTTCAGTTGTAACATTTCCATTTGTTTAACAAAAACAAATTTAAATATTCTACGAATATTCAGTATTCATTTTGTTTAAAACAAAACAAATACCGAAAAGTGCAACCTCAGGGAAACAAATTTCCCCAAATATTTGTTACAAAAGATTCTAACTAAACCAAATTCTTCTGGGCTGCTTAAGTCTACTAAACATATAAGGATCCAGTAATGCTGATAGTTGTAGATAACTTTTGATGTGTCTACATTACAAGCAAGCATTTGGGTATCCTAAATGCTGAAAATTGTTTCTTTTTTTCAGTAGTAAGAGACCAGAATCTTCTGCAACAACAGTATTGGATTTGAGGTACCTGATGCTAAATCCTGTCTGCTGTCTGATGCTTTTGTATGTAAAAATCATGTGAGTTTGCACAGGACGTCAGAGTTCTTCATAATGTACCAAGCCACTGAGAGTGGAACAACGAAAGGTATTAATATAACAGAGAGCCAAAAAGTACTGTACTCAAATTAATGAAAATAAAAAGTCCAATAGCCAATGTAAGATATAGTCCATTCTTATGCAAATAACCTTCCAAGACCACTAGGCAGCACTCTTATAGCAGATCCTGGAACACTGTTAACTATGTGGGAGTAGGCTGGAAAGGGATACAAAAAGGTAGTGGACAGGAAGTAGGCAGACAACTAACTTTTTGCTCTTTTTTTGCAGGATCATTGGACTTATCTGTGGTGAAACATGGCAAGCAAATTCCTAAACAATACATGCAGAGACATATTTTTTTGGAGTAAATAATGCAGGAGATAGCTACCCCTACTAATCTATATGCAGCACAATATCTCATTGCAAGCCCCATAAGTTATGCCAAATTAAATTACTTGTATCCTACCGATGCCATGGAATCAAAACAATTCTGGACCCTCACCCTGTGTATGAGTGTTACTGAAAACCCTACTATATGCTCCTACTGGAACAAAGACCCATTTTTAGAAATCCTCATATTCCCCAAAACTATGAAGTGAACACAATATGTAATGCTGTTGCGCTTTATGCACTTTAGTGACAACAGCATTTGCCCCATAAAGATCACTCCAGCTATGACAAATTACATAAAATGTGCTCCCTTATTAATAATTCCAGGCCAAGTTTGCTGAGATGTGCACCCCAGAGAAAACTGATGAGTCCCTAATGCAATTTAAGGGGAGGCTGGGGTTTAGGCAATACATCTAGAAAATCCAAATATGAAATAAAATTATATAAACTCTGTGAGAGTGAAAGCGTGTATACCTTGGCCTTTTGGTTGTATGAGGGTAAAGACAGCCACATTAATCCTCCTGGTTGCCCAGACTATCTTGGAACCAGTGCAAAAATAGTTTGGTACCTTTTAGACCCTTTTTGAACAAAGGTTACCATTTATACATGGAAAACTTTTATACAAGTGTCCCTTTGTTCTGCATCCATTATTGTTGGGACATCTTGGTCTGAGGGACAATAATAAAAAATCACAAGGGGTTCCCAAATGAATTGACTGAAACCCAGTTAAAAAGGGGACAACCTCATCTTAATTTGTGATCATTTTACATAAAACATAACTATCAAAACAACTATACTTTGAATAGCAGACCTTAAGGACTGGGAATTTTAGAGAAAACTTGCTCACATGACTGGATCATTTTAAGTATTTTTGCTATCACTCCATTTAAACAGAATTAAAGCCTTTGTTTTTTTGATTTACCAATGAAACCTATATACATTTTTTTGTTATAAAATGAGCTTTAAGTGTATAACAGTTTCAACTAGCTATTTATTCACAAAATTAAGAAATGTTTAATTTACCAAAAAAACTGTAGCTTTCTAACCAATCTTAAAAAATGGTTATTGGCATCTTCTGATTTAGCTAATTGCACACATGTACTGTATATATTTTGCATTGTTTTTGATCATTTGAAGGTTTCTATTTGCAGCTATGTATACCATGTTCTAAAATGATGTAATGGTGTAACTCTCATTTGGTATAGCAGAACTGCCTAAATTCTCAAAATTGACCACCCCAAAACTATATACATTTTTAAAGTAGACAACTAAAAGTATTGATTTAGGCTCATTTTGGTATATTTCATTATACCATCTGGCCATCAGATGTATGCAAAATACGATTATGTAAAAGTAAATCATTAACTTTTTCACAAACTGGCTTTTTCATGAAATTATTTACATAACTTGTGCAATCATAAGACAAATGCTGTCTAAAGCTTCTCTATGATCTCCTGTGTTCGGAATTGGCAGACATTTAAGGACTTACCATTGCTTTTGGTGATTAGAACGCTGCTAATTGCACCTGCGCACCTTACTTCTGTAAGAGGATTTTTAGGCACGTTATGGCAGACGGTGCAGGGCTAATTTGGAATGGCAAAACGGCTGGAATTCTCAAAATTGACCCCAAGTAGTCAATTCAAGGTATTTATCTAGGCCCATATTTGCATATTCCATGTGACCATTTGTCAGTCAGACGTGCCAAATGTGATCATATAAAAAAAAATCATTAACTTTTTCACAAACTTTGGGTTTCTCACTGCAATTATTTACACACAACACAAAAGACTAAAGGTTGTAAAAGCTTCTCTAGGATCCTCTGTGTACAGAATTACCAGACATGTATAGGTTTGTAATTGGTTTTGGTAATTAGAAGGCCACTAATTGCAGCTGCACACCACATATCTCAAACAAGATTTTTAGACATATTATGACAACAGGTCCATGGCCCATTTGGTATGGCTTAACTGCCTGAATTGTCAAGATTGACCTCCAAAGCTATATATAGTTTTAAAGAAGACAATGCAGGGTATTTATCTAGGCCCATTTTGTTATGTTTCATGCCACCATATGGTAGTCAGATGTATGGCAAATATGATCATAAAAAAACGTAGTAGTCATCAGTCACTCAGAGGTCACTCAGGTCACCAGTCACTCGGTCGTTTAGTGGTGACACAATGGTCACTGGTCACTTACTGGTCACTCAGTGGTCACTGGTCTTTAATGCTCACTCAGGAGTCACCAGTCTTACAGTCCCTCCATACTCAAAGTTCACTCCGTGGTCAAGATCCTTCAGTAATTAAGTTACTCCCCTGGTCTCTGAAAAATCATCACCAATAACCAAAAGATCACTGAGTGACCACCAGTTGCCATGGTAGCACAGGTCATTCAATAGTCTCTGGTCACTCCACAGATATCTTAGTTACTTAGCAGTCATTTGTCATTCATAAATATATCTGGTACACTTTGTGATCACCACCAATTGTAAAATCACCAGTTCTATTTATAAGACACTCAACATGTTTTACAGAGACTTTGGCCATGGCAGTGGTCAAACAGCCTTCAACCCACAGAGGCTCAGGCCATGGCAGTGGTCACACAGCAATCAACCTGAAGAAACTCAGGTCATGGTAGTGGTCATTCAGCCGTCAAACCCACTATTACTTTTGCTACTTAGACACTAAGGCCCTGATATTAAAATATTAACAGACCAACAAGATAATGTCTTTTTTGGTTCACCAGTCTCACAGTCCATTGGTCTGTCGATATATTATAAAAAGTGGGCTGAACCTCGATGTGTTGACGAGTGGCGATATGTCTCCCATAGGATATAATGGGGATTAAAACTTCACCAAATGTCCGCCAATGTAGGCTGAGGGGGGGGGGGGGGCGGGTTTGGCTTTCTTTAAAGCATGTTTGCACAATATAGACTATGCGTTCGTGAAAATAAAAGTTTTCTGTGTAGTAACACTTCAAATTATGCATATGTAAATTCTGTTTCACTGTATATTCACTAGATTTATCACACTGGGAAATATCGCCACTGAAAAGCAGGTGAGACTGAAATGGCTGAAAAGTTATAGCTAAGATGGAGGGGAGGACAGTGCTTTTCCCCATTAAAATACAGATGACTCCCATGGAACGCCCAGTAACATCCCAAGGAACGCCTATATATTTGCCATGTCTGCAATCGACTTTGCTAATATGGAAGTTTCCTATTAGAACTATAGGAGTATGTGCTGTTTAATTAAGCCCCTAGCTTCATATATACCATATTTTGTAATTCCAGCCCCCTGACACCTATTCTATTACTAAATACAGGATTAACATGCACGGTCCCGAAGATTAGAATTTCCTTTGGGCCGCTGCCTTTACCCCTAAATGCCCCTTAAAAGAACCCTTACTGCCCCTTACCATAAATACTCCTCACCATAAATTAACCCTAAGGACCCCTGTTAACCATAACTGTGCCTAAATTAACCCCAACTTCCCTTAACTTTCAGCACCTCAGATATTAATCTTACAGATAAAGTGATACACTTATTCACATTGCACATTACTGTGAGTTTAAATGTTGTGCAGTGTGGAGCTCTGTGGTACTCTTATACACACTGCACAGTGTTGGTATATATATATATATTTATATTATATGCATATAACTCATATAGAATGTTTTTGGTATAAAATATGTGTCTGTGTATATGTCTAACAAAGGTCTACATTCAAAGGAAAGATGTGATTATTGACACAGGTGGTAGGACAAATGGGAAGTTATAAAACTAACAAAGAAACAAGGGGGTATGTTTAATAAGCAGTGAATGCTGCTTTGTACGCCCAAAGTTTTCGGCTCTCCGGAAACTCAAGCTAATAAGCAGCGTATGCTGTCGGCATTTAGCAATATCGGGCGGACATGATTCGCTACAGAGAATTATGTCAGCCCGGCATTTAATAAATTGAGCCCAAGATCTTTACATATGCAATGTACTTTACTCTTCCCAATAATGTCAGCTTGTCCCGAGTAATGTAAAATCACAGGATATAAGCAGGACAGCTGAGAGTGATAGAAGGACAGTTGGGATGGAAGATTGGTAGGTATACACACACACACTGACACTCTACACACACACATGCAACCACACACACAGTCATTCTGGAAATGAATGGGTTTGGTAAGTGCATACACACACACCCTGTAAGAAAATATAGATAGTACACATTGTGTGTTTGGTAGTGTTGGTGATATACTCACTCTGGACTGAATAACTTCTTCAGACCAAGATAGGTTAAAAAGAGTTTGTTTATTGATTACACACTGCAGTATGGAGAGAAACAATACAAAGTTTCCTGGGGGGGGGGGGGGTCAGTCCCCTAGTCCCCTTCCCAGGTATTTATACATTTCACATCTAGGCTATTTACAGTTTATGATTGGCTAGCTAAAGAAATGCAAGGGTTTTAACAAATATGGTTACAACATAAGTAAATAACAGTTCTACACATCAGAATTGTAGGTTTTACTGTGTTTGTCCATATATCAAGAAAGAAAAAGGCAAAGGTCAGGGATGAACTAGCGTCTGCTTTTTGTGAGACATTCCCTATGTTTACAAAAAGTTGTGTACATACATTCATATATTTGGCCTATCAAGATAACCAGGAACTTAAGTGTTTACTGATACTAGCTGGAATGCAAGAATTTAAACAAGGATAGAAAAAGATTAGATTTAGAAAAAATAAACAGACATGCACTCAGAACTAGCTACATTTTAAAACCAGACTGGCCTCTCCTGACTAATAATGCCCGCATACAAATTAACCCATTCAGACCTCACAAGACACTGCAAAAAACAGAGACAGATATTGCTTATTATTTTTAACAGTCCCTCCTCTGATGCTGTTAAACTCTGCATCAAACAGCAATATGATTTAGTTGGGTGAACTCCATCTCAAACTGCAGTGCAGAGTTGTCGTGGTCATAGAAATGGGACACATGCGGGGCTGGATCTTCACAGGAGGGCATCAGTCTGCTGGTTGCTGGGCTGACAAAGCTGCAGAGCTTGTGTAGCATTAGTTTGAGACAGATTACTACGAGAGAAAGAAAAACAATTAGTATGACAAAGATTGGCAAACCTTTCAGTATCTGTACCCCCAATTTACCCAGCCATCCTGACAGGCCAAAAGTTAAATCAACATCAAAACCATTGAACTTAATGTCATGCACTTTTCTCATGTTAACCTGTAATTTAGTAATTCGATCAAGATCATACTGTACTGCTACACTGGAATCATTAATAAAAACACAGCATTGAGCCCCTATTAAAGAGCATGCTCCGCCCTTAGCAGCTAACATGTTATCTAAGGCTTGGCGGTTTTGCAGGGCCACAAGACGTATTTGTTTCTGTTCCTGGTTTAACAACTTTAAAGAATGGTGTGTTGAGTTAAAAATGTTGTCTAATTTGTCCATGAGGAGATTTAATTTATACTGCAGTTGGACAGTACCATACCAGGGGAGTATGCCCATGTAAACTCTATCACCTATACCAGTACGGACAGTGAGATCAGAATTATCTGAATTTTTTACCTTGGAACCTGCAATCTCACGTTTATTACGCAAACGCCCTTCAGGTAGGATTTGTGTGCTATATAAGGCTGGGATAATAACACCTAAGTAACAAGTACCCCTCCATGCACATGACATACTATTGTAGGCCCAGCGGCCGAATAGAAAATACAGATTGTCAATTAACATCCATGTGACGAACCAAGGTTATCCAACCCTGCTCCAGTCACTTATTTGGCACAGAAAGGGTTATCAGCCCCCTTTTACTATCACCAATAGGTCATAATCTAGCCACACCAGGCCAGCTTGTTATTTAGTTCAGTGGGTGCAAGGGTCTAGTCTGTACTAGACTTAAAAGAAATGCCCAAACTCCCCTTTAATGCCACCCACACTAAACTAACAATGCTGCCACCACTTATTATTTATTAAAGGGAAAATCCTAAGGAAAAACCCAGCCTTGCACATTAACTTTCAGAATACAATTTAGCAGAAAATAACCTAAATTATACAGTTCTAATATTCCAGTCTCTTTCAGTAACGTGGTTCAATTATTAGACAAAGGCCAAACTTAATAAAGGAATTATTTATTATACCAAAAATATTATGTACAATGCATTATTAATAAAAAGTTGTTACAAGTAAAATTACACACGGCAAACAGGTTAAAATAAAATGTAGAAAATAATAGACCTAATACTTTACTAGCTTATGAGTCTGCCCCCAGGGAGATGGGCAAGAGCCTCCCTTGTAGAATGAACAATTTCAGTGTTAACACATAAGACCCTTATACCTTTTTTCCATAGATCAGGTTGCCTGACCACACCCTCCTGGGCAGGCTAAGAAACCCCCCTGTCTTTATGACCTTCAATATACTAAGTTTTTGCCTGAAATTATAGAACCCATTATAATTTCTGATAGGTAACTCTATTTTCAGATATACTGACCGGTAATCTCTTGGTTTCATTGGGAGAATCAATTTGATACCAGATATGACAGATTTCCCTTCATTTAATGTCATAACAGTTTTAAACACATATATACATAATACCCATGTCCCTTTATTGACCTCCTCATGATATGTGACTGAGGCCCTGTTTTCTATCATGTATTCAACTGACAGTCTAAGCCATAAAACTCTATCCTGTTTACACTGCCAAGCATTTATGATGCTCCTGACACTTCAAAGAAACACAAACAAACCCAGTACACAGCTATTTTTAAAAAACAAATGACTGATTTTAGTTCACAAACTAAACAGAATTAACCCTTTAGCGGCTAAATCCTGTGGTATTCGTGACAATCCATGATTGGGAAAGATTACAGTTAGGATTTGAAAAAGGACATTTTAATGGGATTGTGGCAAACCAGGATATGCATAAGGTGTATAAAACAGATGCCGGTACTTCTGAGGGATTACCCCTCCAGCTGATTGCACCAAGTTAATCCTCTCTGGGCAATTGGTGCTGATGTGGCCCACTTTGTTGAAAGCAAAACACCTGCGGGTATCCCCCTGCCCAGATGCAGCACTCACCCCTCCTTTCCCAGAGGGAACAGACACATGAAACAAAGGCACAGCAAGTTTTGTGATGGGGGGGTCATGCAGCAGCTCCTTTCCAGGTGGATCCCCCTTAGAAAAGGATTTTCTCCCATTCCCTGGTGACCTGTTGGCTGTGTAAAAATCAGCCAGCTCACCAGCTTCCAATGCGGTTATGGGTTTACGGTCCAAAACCCATTCTTGAACTTCTGCTGGGCACAGCTGCATAAATTGCTCCTTCACGATCAAATCTTCCAGCTCTTCTATAGTGGCAACCTTTAGCCCTCTGACCCACTGTTTAAAGGCTGTCATCAAGTTCCCAACAGGTTCAGTATAGCTCTCTGACGTACCTTTCTGCAGAGAACGGAATTTCTTCCTGTACACCTCAGGAGTAAGATTATACCTCCTCTGCAGTGCAGTTTTGATGGAATCATAGTCCTGATCAAACTCTGGGGGTAGTTCAGCAAAAGCCTCCAGTGCAGGACCTTTCAGGCCAGGGGTAAGCTACTTGGCCCACTGCTCCGTTGGCAGCTGGAACTGTCTGCAAACTTTCGCAAAGCTACGCAGGAATACATCCACATCGCCATCTTTCTCCAGAGTGGGAAAATTCTCTGCATGCACTCTAGGAGCAGGTGGGTCTCTAGGTTCACTACCAACAGGTGAGACTATCCCTCTCTCCAACCGTACAAGCTGTAGCTGATACTCTCTCTCAGCCTGTCTTTCAGCAGCTTGTCTCTCATAAAATTTGGCAATCAGCTCCATGCGCAAACTTGCATCCACTGAGCCCATATGTTTCAGAGCAGTTTGCAAATAACAGTCCAATGGATCCTCAGATCCTGATGAATCGCTGCCCCCAGCTGCAGACACCTCTCCTGCGGCTTGGCTGTTAACATATTCAAAAAGAGCCTGTATTAGTCCATCTTTGTTCTTTCCACGGGTTGGAATATCACCCTCCTGGCATAACAGTGCCAATGTTTCCTTCGTTTGTTGCTTGTATGTCTCCATAGCAAAAATAAAATAGAAAAGAAAAACAGAGAATAGGGAAGGGGACTGTTTGCAATGTGTGACTATATAATGCACTGAGTTTTAGCCTTTGGAAATTGTGAGAGTCACAATTTCTTTTTAGTACCAGGATTTCACACTAGCAAATCCACAAGCACTAAAATCTAATAAAAAAAATGATCTACACCGCTGCTCACCAATTTGTGACAAACCAAGGTTATCCAACCCTGCGCCAGTCACTTATTTGGCACAGAAAGGGTTATCAGCCCCCTTTTACTGTCATTAATAGGTCACAATCTAGCCACACCAGGCTAGCTTGTGATTTAGTTCAGTGGGTGCAAGGGTTAACAACACTCTCTAGTCTGTACTAGACTTAAAATAAATGCCCAAACTCCACTTTAATGCCACCCACACTAAACTAACAATGCTGCCACCACTTATGATTTATTAAAGGGAAAATCCTAAGGAAAAACCCAGCCTTGCACATTAATTTTCAGAATACAATTTAGCAGAAAATAACCTAAATTATACAGTTCTAATATTCCAGTCTCTTTCAGTAACGTGGTTCAATTATTAGACAAAGGCCAAACTTAATAAAGGAATTATTTATTATGCCAAAAATATTATGCACAATGCATTATTAATAAAAAGTTGTTACAAGTAAAATTACACACAGCAAACAGGTTAAAATAAAATGAAGAAAATAGCAGACCTAATACTTTACTAGCTTATGAGTCTGCCCCCAGGGAGATGGGCAAGAGAAAATGGTCTCTCACGTCATAGCAAGTAGCCTCCCATGTAGAATTAACAATTTCAATGTTAAAACACAAAACCCTTATACCTTTTTTCCATAGATCAGGTTGCCTGACCACACCCTCCTGGGCGGGCTAAGAAACCCCCCTGTCTTTATGACCTTCAATATACTAAGTTTTTGCCTGAAATTATAGAACCCATTATAATTTCTGATAGGTAACTCTATTTTCAGATATACTGACCGGTAATCTCTTGGTTTCATTGGGAGAATCAATTTGATACCAGATATGACAGATTTCCCTTCATTTAATGTCATAACAGTTTTAAACACATATATACATAATACCCATGTCCCTTTATTGACCTCCTCATAATATGTGACAGGCCCTGTTTTCTACCATGTATTCAACTGACAGTCTAGGCCATAAAACTCTATCCTGTTTACACTGCCAAGCATTTATGATGCTCCTGACATTTCAAAGAAACACAAACAAACCCAGTACACAGCTATTTTTAAAAAACAAATGACTGATTTTAGTTCACAAACTAAACAGAATTAACCCTTTAGCGGCTAAATCCTGTGGTATTCGTGACAATCCATGATTGGGAAAGATTACAGTTAGGATTTGAAAAAGGACATTTTAATGGGATTGTGGCAAACCAGGATATGCATAAGGTGTATAAAAAGAATGCAATTAACAACACCCTCTATAATTAAAGCTATATGAATTTCATTAACTAGAGTACACCAATATAGGGATACCCAAAATCATGGCTATGTGGTATGAATCCACATACAGTATCCAGCAGGCACCTGTACCTTCAGTGTGGCGGTAATAGCCTTGGCATTAGCAATAAATGAATTGTCCTGTTTCCATGGGGTGGTGTGGCAGACATAACTGAGAATACCCAAAAGTATAAACACAGTGATAGAATAAACAAATTATAACCAAATTAATTGCTAATATTAGTAACTATTACAAAGTTTATAAATCAGGGAATTTCTTTACACTCCAGTAAAGCATCACCAGAGTGTAAATGCAGCATACAGAAATAATAACAATTGCTAAAAATGAGTCCAAACTCAGGAAATAGTCCAGCACTGTCAGAGAATGATGCTTCCCAAAGTCTCAGTCTTTTTGGATTTCCTTGCCAGTCATAGGATCAGTCGGTGGTGGCACCAATTTGTAGTGAGATCCATGATTTAACTTCTGTGACTTTAGTGGCTGTATTTGTGATAAATAGTAGGCAGACAGGCCCCTTCTAGTTTGGCTCTAGAGCTATTTTTCTGGATAAAAACTTGCAACCATTATAAGATCACCAGGTGAGATGGCATGCACTACACAGAGCTTTCCAAACTTTCCATGTTAGTGACACACTTTTTAGACCTACATAATTTTGCGGCACAGTAATTCAGTTGTACTAGCAAACAGGAGGTTAAACTAACTTGTTTTAAGAGATACGGACACACACATAAATGATATAATAACGAAATGTATTTACAAGTAACAGTAAGTATGTACAAGAATTAAAAAAAAAGTTTAATATCACCAATAGCTACTTACTATTTTAATAGGATTTATGAGGCTGATGGGATGAACAGTTTCTGAATATTTGGAAGAATATTAGATAAAGACACTCGCATTTTATCATCAAGCATTTTTAAGCTTCCACTTCCTATCCATATATCAAGCGCAGGAGCAGCAATGCACTACTGGGAGCTAGCTAAAAACCCAAAAAAAACACTTTGAGTTCTGACTTAAGCTCAGCGTTTAAGCTGCCACACTCAGAGCTCTGCGAGTCCGACTGACTACTGCCCGCGCTGCAAACACACTGCTGTCCCACTCACTGTCTACACATGCAGTCAGGAGCCAATGTGCCGCCAATGGGAATAGTTTCAGTTCTCGCTGAGCAGCACCAATAGGTTAAGATGATCCGTGACCCAATAGGTATCAATCATGTGTAAACCATGTGATATGCATAGCAGGCAGACGGAAAGTCAAAAAACAAATTTAAATTAAAAAAAAAATTGTGCTGTAGCAGGGACACACCTACACACTGCTGCCGACACACTAATGTGTCACGACACACAGTTTGGAAAGCACTGCACTACACGATTATCATTCTTTAACTGTGCAGCATGTACCTGGATATGGAAAGACTTAAGCATTGATGTTAGTTGTATGTCATAGTCTCCAAAATCAACATCACAAATATTATATTTACAGCCTGTTTCTGAGCAATGTTAAACTAATAGTCACCAGGATTTTACACAGGGGGTATTGTAAAATACAGGGTAATTTATGTTTCTCTTTAAAGGATCAATAAAATTGAACCTTAATGATTTAGATAGGGCATGTAATTCAAACAACTTTAAAATTTACTTTTATAATCAAATCTGCTTGGTTCGCTTGGTATTCTTTGTTAAAGGCTAAAACAAGGCAGGCTTATAGGCTGCAGCACTAATTGCCAAATTGCAAGTTTATAAAAAAGCACTGAGATAAGTGGGTAGTCTGCAGAGATTTGGATACTAAGTAATCACAGCTGTGAAAGTTTATCAATACTACCGTGTTGATCATGTAAAACTGGGGAATGGTAACAAAGGGACCATCTATTTTTTATTTTTTTTAAACAATAAAAATGTCAAGTACCCTGTCCCTTTAATTTAAATAAAACATTTCCCCTGCTGATTTTATTAGTCACAAATCTTCTGCAATTATCACTCCAAGGCAGGTATACACATTCTTGTTCCCCTCCAGACACATTAAGTTTACACAGTAAGTATTTCCTAATGACATTATTGAACAGTTTTGGAACATGTCATTCTGTTTCAGGACCTACAGTTACACTCAAAGGTTCTGATATGTGCTTATTCCCAACTCCAATAATCATTAAAGCTTTTGGCTATATTTACAAGGTGTGCTTTGTCTAACAAGAACTGTCAGTCAGTCAGAGTCTTCATTCTTCTTAGGGTTAAACAGTCCCCTCGCCCCCTCCCTTTTTCTTATAGCACGCAGCTCCTATGTCTTTACTGTCTGACTGCTCAAAAGTCTTATCTGTGTCACATTTTTCTATAGTTAAAACATTTTATTCCACCTGAAAAATTTAAGTAAAAGAAGTTAAACAACCATATACAAACATCTTCATTAAGATTATACCTGGTTTAATTGTATTCATCCACTAAATATTGTTTGAACTAAATATTGTCTTTGCATAATTATTGCAGCTGGCCATTTCTGCAAATCAATATAAGACAATATGTATATATATGAAAATTTGCAGCATATAATTTACCATCAATAATTCTGTGTAATTTCAGTGGAGAACACAATAAACCTTATACACAAAAGTTCAAAATACAACATTTACCTTCAACTACACATTGTACACTATTGCTCTGACAAAATCAAATAGTAGAGACACATTGAACACTGACAATCGACCACTAATTAAAACTTTAAAAATATTCACTCCTAAGGTAGAAAACCTACCATACAAACTTCTAATATCTCCTTACATACCTTCAGCACCTCTTCAATATTTATACACATTTTCATGAGCATTACATTCTGAACCATCTAACAAATAAATACATTTCCTCTCAATTATTCCTATTTTTACAAAATTGTGTAATATACAATTACTTTGTCCATGGGTACTCGCTGATAACAAACACTAAAACATGATTTACCCTACTTAAAATGTCACTTAAGGAATATAGAGCACAGTTCTTAAGTTATTACTTAATCTTAAATCATTAAAACACAAACTTTTTTAACACATACTTTTACTAGTCCATCTATCAGTATTCCTATTACATGCAGCTCTTGTGTCTGTGTTTTTTTTTTTTTGTGCTGCTGGAGTGACAAACAATCTTTGCTCATGTGTCCCACCTTTCCACATTTGAAACATTTTATTCTTTTACCCCTTGCACTCTTTTTCTTATTTTTTTTGTTTTTTTGCTCTTTTTCTTCCCTTACTAGGAGATTTAATTTTAAGTTTTTAATTTATTTTTGATAATTATCCTCTAGTGAAGCCTTTAACGACTCACACTGTCTTTTTACTGCCTCAGTATTCCATTTAAAATATGCTTTCCACTCTTCTGATGTAGGGCTGTTCTTTTTTGAAACCTCTATTAAAACATTACATAGGGTATTTATTTTATCTAGGTTCCAAGAGCCACCCTCTGGCCATATATTGGACCATTTAGTATGATACTTATTACAAAAAGGGCCATGGTGTTGATTCATATATTCTGCTGGGGAACCTTTTAGCCATTCAGGATTATTGGAATACCCTTTAGAGGAGCTATGTCTCATTTTGAATTGACTTTTTATTTATTTTACAATTTTTTTGCTTTTAAATGTCACTTAGGGGTTTTTTTTTTTTTACTTACAATTAACACAAATTCTAACAAACTAAAACAACAAAATAGAGCAAAAGAGAATTGTATTGTATCAGGGGAACCTTCCCCCCAACCTGGCAACACTACAAAACGTGTCTGCCCTTAAATGACCGCTGCAGTCTTACGTCTACCCAGGATAGCCCCTTCACTAAGACTAACAATATTTTCTTCACTGGCAATACTATCAGTGCTCATACAAGAAATAAAGCTGTCTTATCAGGACTTATCCAGGAGGTTTTCCTAAACAAATAATCAGGTAACAGATAACTGTTTCCTCTTAGGGTGTCTGCCAGGTCACAGTTTCGGATATAGGTTTGTCACAGTTCCCCTTGCATTCTCAAACACTGACTGGTTAATGTCCGGTGGGACTTGCAGTCAGGTTGGGGCGGCTAGAACTGTAAACCTAGTTTCCTAATCCCAGTTGCCTTTAAATAGACACCCTCTTAGGTCACAAGTTTTAACTTTTTTACAAAAACAATTTACGCAATACAACACATAACATTAATAAATAAATAAACAAAGCCTCTTAGGATAGCATCACCCAGAACGCCAAACAGCTCTGACCCCTTACCCAGAGACACTCAATTACTGTTAAACTAAAAACAAAAATGTTCTTACCATTCAGAAGACCGGTCTTAATTGAGTGTCCCTGGAGCAGAAAGTCTTTGCCACTTGGACTGCTGTCTGAGATTTTGACATCCTGCCGAGTACGCCATGTGTTGGTGATATACTCACCCTGGACTGAATAACTTCTTCAGACCAAGACAGGTTAAAAAGAGTTTGTTTATTGATTACACACTGCAGTATGGAGAGAAACAATACAAAGTTTTCTCTGGGGGGGGGGGGTCATTCCCCTTCCCAGGTATTTATACATTTCACATCTAGGCTATTTACAGTTTATGATTGGCTAGCTAAAGTAATGCAATGGTTACAACATAAGTAAATAACAGTTCTACACATCAGAATTGTAGGTTTTACCATATATCAAGGAAAAAAAAGGCAAAGGTCAGGGATGAACTAGTGTCTGCTTTTTATGAGACATTCCCTATGTTTACAAAAAGTTGTGTACATACATTCATATATTTGGCCTATCAAGATAACCAGGAAGTGTTTACTGATACTAGCTGGAATGCAAGAATTTAAACAGGGATAGAAAAAGATTAGATTTAGAAAAAATAAACAGACATACACTCAGAACTAGCTACATTTTAAAACCAGACTGGCCTCTCCTGACTAATAATGCCCGCATACAAATTAACCCATTCAGACCTCACAAGGCACTGCAAAAAACAGAGACAGATATTGCTTATTATTTTCAACAGTAGTATGACTAAAACGTATTTATGGAACGGTCTCTAACCTTTCTGTAACTTGGGCAGGTTCTAATTAACCCCTTAACGACTCATGTCGTACAGGATACGTCTTGCACAAACTGCTCTTTAAAGACCAGCGACGTACCCTGTACGACATTGGGGTATAAAGCGGCTGGAACCAATCCTGATTGCTTCCAGCCGCTTTCCGGTTATTGCAGTGATGCCTGAATATCGAGGCATCCTGCAATAACACTTCTTACCCCTCCAGTGCAGAGAGAGACACTCTGTGGCCCTCTCTGCACCGGACATCGATGGCCGAAAACCGTTGGTGGGTGGGAGCCAAAGTGAGAGGCGGGTGGGCGGCCATCGATGGCTCTTATGATTAAGAGGGGGGCGGGATCGGGGGCGTGCACGGGAGGTGGCGGACAGGCGCGTGAAAGGGAAGTGGCGGACGGGCGCGTGCATGGGGAGGGAGCGGGTGGGAACCACTGCACTACAGAAAAAAAAACTTCTAAGTGGGAGAAAGGGGGGAGGGAATGGGTTAATAAATTGCAAAGGGATCTGGGAGGGTGGTTTTTCTGGGGGGGAAGCTACACTACAGAAAATATATTTATATTTGTATAAACTGGGTACTGGCATCAGGGGTGTGATGTGTCAGGTGGGAGGCTGATCTCTACACTAAAGCTAAAATTAACCCTACAAGCTACCTAATTAACCCCTGCACTGCTGGGCAGCATTTAGTGCCCTTCTTATTACCAAAAATCAACGCCAAAGCCATATATGTCTGCTATTTCTGAACAAAGGGGATCCCAGAGAAGCATTTACAACCATTTATGCCATAATTGCACACGTTGTTTGTAAATAATTTCAGTGAGAAACCTAAAATCGTTAAAAATGTAAAAAAAAATTTATTTGATCGCATTTGGCGGTGAAATGGTGGCATGAAATATACCAAGATAGGCCTAAATCAATACTTGGGGTTGTCTACTACACTAAAGCTAAAATTAACCCTAGAAGCTCCCTACATGCTCCCTAATTAACCCCTTCACTGCTGGGCATAATACACGTGTGATGCGCAGTGGTATTTTGCAGCCTTCTAATTACCAAAAAGCAACGCCAAAGCCATATATGTCTGCTATTTCTGAACAAAGGGGATCCCAGAGAAGCATTTACAACCATTTATGCCATAATTGCACAAGTTGTTTGTAAATAATTTCAGTGAGAAACCTAAAGTTTGTGAAAAAAATTGTGAAAAAGTGAACAATTGTATTTATTTGATCGCATTTGGCGGTGAAATGGTGGCATGAAATATACCAAAATGAGCCTTGATCAATACTTTGAGATGTCTTCTAAAAAAAAATATATCCATGTCAAGGGATATTTAGGGATTCCTGAAAGATCAGTGTCCCAATGTAACTAGCGCTAATTTTGAAAAAAAGTGGTTTGGAAATTGCAAAGTGCTACTTGTATTTATTGTCCTATAACTTGCAAAAAAACCGAAAAACATGTAAACATTGGGTATTTCTAAACTCAGGACAAAATTTAGAAACTATTTAGCATGGGTGTTTTTTGGTGGTTGTAGATGTGTAACAGATTTTGGGGGTCAAAGTTAGAAAAAGTGTGTTTTTTCCAGTTTTTCCTCATATTTATTTTTTATTTTTTTGTAACTTATAAGATATGATGAAAATAATGGTATATTTAGAAAGTCTGTTTAATGGCGAGAAAAACGGTATATAATATGTGTGGGTACAGTAAATGAGTAAGAGGAAAATTACAGCTAAACACAAACACCGCAGAAATGTAAAAATAGCCCTGGTCCTTAAAGGGACACTGTACCCAAATTTTTTCTTTTGTAATTCAGAAGGAGCATGCAATTTTAAGCAACTTTCTAATTTACTCAAATTATCAATTTTTCTTCGTTCTCTTGCTATCATTATTTGAAAAAGAAGGCATCTAAGTTTTTTTTTGGTTTCAGTACTCTGGACAGCACTTTTTTATTGGTGAATGGATTTATCCACCAATCAGCAAGGACAACCCAGGTTGTTCACCAAAAATGGGCCGGCATCTAAACTTACATTCTTGCATTTCAAATAAAGATACCAAGAGAATGAAGAAAATTTGATAATAGAAGTAAATTAGAAAGTTGCTTAAAATTTCATGCTCTATCTGAATCACGAAAGAAAAATTTTGGGTACAGTGTCCCTTTAAGGGAAAGAAATTGAAAAATGGCCTTGTCCTAAAGGGGTTAAAGCTCTCTCTGTGGTAAAGAACTGAGTGTCTGGTAGATTATTTATCCTGGAATTATTATTAGTAACATAGTAGCTATATTTCTGTAGAAATACACATACAATATTTACCTAGGACCGGTGGTGAAGAGTGAATAGTATACAAGTGTGTGGTGAGGTGACACTAGGGGTTATTATATTTATTATACAACACAGAGGATATTATCCGGAAGAGATCCAAAGTAAATTTATTTAATGTGATCTTGGTAGATTATAGGGATAATTGGGCAACATACATTACTGTGTTTTTTTTTGTGCTTTTGAGATCTGTGACACACTCATACATAGCATACATTTACTATGAGTTTAAAGGGACAGTCTACACCAAAATTTTTCTTATTTAAAAAGATAGATAATCCCTTTATTACCCATTCCCCGTTTTTGCATAACCAACACAGTTATATTAATATACTTTTTACCTCTGTGATTTCCTTGTATCTAAGCCTTTGCAGACAGCCTCCTTATCTAAGTGCCTTTGACTGACATGCAGTGTAGTCAATCAGTGAAGACTCCTAAATAACTTCACGGGAGTGAGCACAATGTTATCTATATGACACATGTGAACTAGCACAGTCTAACTGTAAAAAAACTTTCAAAATGCTCTGAGCTAGGAGGCGGTTTTCAACTGTTTAGAAATCAGTTTGAGCCTAGCTAGGTTTAGCTTTTCAAAAATACCACCAAGGGAACAAAGCAAATTTGATGATAAAAGTAAATTGGAAAGTTGTTTAAAATTGCATGCCCTATACGAATCATGAAAGTTTAGTTTTGACTAGACTGTCCCTTTAATTGTTGTGTAGCTCTGTGATACGCTCATACACACTGCATATTACTGTAACTGAGTCTTATTGCTGTGTAGCTTTGTGATACACTTAAACACACAAAATATTATTATGAAATACATTGGCGTAATACAAATAAACAAAAAATAAACAAATAACCCTTATAGGGAAATGGCTAACCACCCCCACCCCTAGATTTTCTTTGGTTCCTACACCCATGACCTATACAGTGGTGTAGATAATTACACATTTACAAAAAGGGGTTGATTTAAAAAATAAACAATGTTTAATAAAACAATATCATGGTAATTTAAAGAACAGGAATAATTACAATAAAAAAAAAAACTGCACTTACATATTTATTAACTGTTTTTAGACAATACTTTCTATCGTATCTTGAAACAAGAATACACATTATTTAACAAACAAAGGAGATAAATAAAACATAAATAAACATAAGAAAAAGCAAAAATAGTATTACAGAGTTTACAAACTATTGAAACAACTTTAGACTATTTTTCCCATCTCTATTGTAATTTTTCTTCAGGAGAAGTGATGCTTTCATTAAGATAAATGAGCTGTCTAAATTTGTTTGGACTCAGCCTGTTCCTCCTTTCTGAAATTATCTGGACAGCTTTTGAAAATATTCTGTCTGCAGGCACAAAGTTAGGTTTCATAACAGCTGTTAGCCTTTCGTAGATCGTCTGCCTTGCTTTTCACCCGGCCAATGGGTCATCAGTCCTTGGAATCATGGACTCGGGAAGATATGCTCTCATTTCTGCCATTGCAGTGGATGTAGGGTTGCAGACAGTGACCGCATCAGCCACACTCTCATCAAAATCCTCCCAGAAAGAAGCTTATTGTTCAGATAGAGTAGGACCTGGGGGATGCACAAGGCCAGCTTGAGTCTGATCCCCTTGGGTATTGGATCCAACTCTTGCATCAGCTGCAGTTACATATTTGGCCACTTTATCTGCTGCTGCTATATCATGGAATGCCCTTTGCTTAAACCTAGGGTCCTGCAGGGTTGCCTCAGCAAGCAGACAAAAGTGTTTGATTTGGTGAACGCCGTTGTACATTTCTGCATCCATCATTGCAATAACATGGTCATGATTGGACACAGCACCCCATAATCGCTGGACGACTTTTTGCAGTCCCCTTGCCATCAAAATAACCTTTGATGTGGTCACATATCTGTTATAATGAGAAAGAGATTATATAACTTACTAAATGCATACAATCAGACCTATCGTAGACCAAATGTATAAATTATTGCTGTTTATGATACACAGTAAAGTAATTGTCCATATGGTTTGAACTATGACAAAATATTATCATTTTGCTCAAGTTTAAATGGTTATATGGTATATTACATGCACATAAGCCTGTCTGTGCTGATTTCTACAGTAACCTCTTCAAAGGGCTTCAGTATTTCACATGCATCTTTTATTACGTTCCACTCATTAGGTGTCAGTGTTGGAAGGCTGGGGTTGACTAAGAGGCAAGAGGGGCAATGATTGCATCTTTCTGCTTCCAAAATCTTTTAAGTGTGTAATAAGTAGAATTCCACCTTGTTACTACATCTTGCTTGAGTCTCAACTCTTCAAGGCCCATTTGTATTTGCGTTGCTTTAAATCTTTCGGTTGCAACAGTGCTTCTGTTGACATATTCTACAACATTCTTCACCTTTCACCTTTGTCTCCTGAAATTTGTTTAAGCTTTCTCTCACAATTAGGTTCAATGTGTGGGCAAAGCAGGTCTAGTGCTTCCATTCAGACTTCTGGATAGCTGTTTTTATTTTGCTCGTATTTTCAGAAACACAAGCAACAACTTTGTTTGTGATGCTCCACAGTTCACAAATCTTTTTTAAGTTCACCTGCTAGGTTGTCAGACGTTTGCCTGCCTGTAAATGAGAAGCAGTCCAGCACAAATGATAAAAGTTTAAAATTATCATCAATATAATAAATAAAAAGAATTGTTTTCTGTGATGTCCAGCAGTCAGTTGTCAGACACACAGCAGAGGCATTGCTTACTTTCATAGTCAGTTCTGCTTTAATTTTGTCATACAGCTTTTGCCGCACAGCTTTTGCCGTGCCGCACTAGCTGTTGCTAGGGACGCGGCACTTCTGTCTGCTCGTTGCCTAGGGAGCAGTCGGCTCCTCTCTGCATGCGACGGTGACGTCATTGCCGCACGCTTCCTCCTGCAGATGCTGGTCTGGATCTCCTGTGGCACGAATCCTGCGCCTATGTAAGTAACTTCAGTCCTACCTATCACTGCCCAAGTATAGGTGTTACTTACTGTTCTCCTGGGTGTTATTTATTCGTATGCTGGATTGATACTGCTGCTGAACTTTTTTTGCCTCTTTAATCCTTAACTGCTGGATTGATATTGTTGCTGAACTCTGCCAGTCTGACCACTATACCTGTTAATCCCTATTTGTCCTGGATTGCCTCACTGTTGCCAAACCCTGCCTACCTGACCATCCTAGTGGTTTACCCCTGGACTACCTTACTGTTGCTGAACCCTGCCTGCCTGACCATCCTAGTGGTTTACCCCTGGACTACCTTACTGTTGCCGAACCCTGCCTGCCTGACCATCCTAGTGGTTTACCCCTGGACTGCCTTACTGTTGCCGAACCCTGCCTGCCTGACCACCCTAGTGCTTTGTTTCTGGTTTCCTGCCTGTTGCCGCCAAGGACTGTACTGCCTATGTTGAGTGCCATTTATCTCATCTTGCAAACCTACTCTGCTCTGGGATATTCTCTATCATTCCGGCTTGACGCCGGGATAACAAGACTACTGGCCGAGTTCGGTCTGATAGAGGAGTATCCCACGAGCATTACAGCTTTGGCAACAAAGTTGACGATAGTGTCTTCCTGTTTGGCAAAATGTATGTTGGATCAACGGTCCTTAAGAAACTCCAAAATCCCTTGTCATCTACGATTGAAAAAGGTTGTAAATCCAGAGCAATCATTTTAACCAACTCCTTTTCCACTTTGCTCTGTCTGATGGGGCCAATTGGTGGTCTCACATATCTAGTAATCTGACTTTGCCTAGACTTTTTACACCAGTGCCACTTCTAGATCTGATGGATGCTAAAGTTGTAGGGGTGCTGACATTGCCACCTGAGGTTCATACTGATGGGGATTCTGCTGGATTCTCTTGTCTTACTTGCATAAGCAATGGAGTTGGATGTGTGCTTTGCAGATGTCGTCTAAAATTTGAAGATGTTCCTCCTTGGCCTGACAAAATATTGTTTCAGAGTTTGCATTTTGCAGACCAGCCTCCTCAAAATTAATCATTATATTGCTTCTTTTTCTTGAAGCCATCTTCACTATTAAAGGTCTGCCCATGTAGAGACAATAATCTCTTTGAAGTTAAAAAAATATTTATATAATTTTTTTCCAGTATTTTAATTGAAATTTTTTTGTAATCAGATTTTGTTGCACCAGACTCGGTCAGTGCAAAACTTAATGAAGAATGTTGGACTGCTAAAGCGTCGGGACTTTAAGAAAAAGGGTTCTTATACTAGTGTGAACACTTTAGTGGAATTGGTTAATCACAATGGGCAAAGTGGAATTGGTTAATTACGATGGGCAAAAGCTAAAAGAAGAATGAAAAAAATCCTATTTTTAAGATAAAGAAAGAGGTTAAAATTGTTTACAACTAGCAGTAGGTAGAGATATAATTGATAGGAAGCTAATGGAATATCTTTATATTTAGTATCCAAGAGCACTATTTTTTTTTATATGGTTCCAAAGATCCACAAAATGTTTCTGCCCCTTCAGATAGACCCATAGGGGGAGATTTGTCAAGCAGCCGAAACCTAAGTTAAGAATCAACGGTCGTAAGACCGTCCCAATCCGATTATGATGATTCACACCCCTGCTAGCAGCTGATTGGCTCCAAATGTGCAGAGGGCAGCATTGCACAAGCATTTCTTGTGAAATGCTTGTGCAATGTTACTCTGTCGGCATTTAGCGATGCTGGGTGGACATGATTCGCTACAGTTATTCATGTCCGCCCAGTCTTTAATAACTTGACACCATAGTCTCGTGTAGATTCTGTGTATACGAACATTTAAAATGTATGGATACATTGTTACAACCTGAAGTTATTAAAACAACATCTTACATCAGGGACACTGGGGATTTTTTTGCAGAAAGTAAAAGAGTAAAAAAATGTTTTTTACTTTAGATGTTAAACGTCTTTACACTACACATCTATTAAGCATAAGACAGGAATAGGCATTAGGAAAATATTGTGCACAGACTGTGGTTACTCTGAAGAGTAAATAACATTTACAGTCAGGGAAAAAATTATTTGATGTCCTACTGATTTTGTACGTTTTCCCACTGACAAAGAAATGATCAGTCTATAATTTTAACGGTAGGTTTATTTGAACAGTGAGAGACAGAATAACTACAACATATCCAGAAAAATGCATTTCAAAAAAGTTATAAATTGATTTGCATTTTAATGAGTGAAATAAGTATTTGACCACTTTGCAAAACAGACATCAGACGTTTCTTGTAGTTGGCCACTGGAGGGATTTTGTCCCACTCCTCTTCGCAGATCCTCTCCAAGTCATTAAGGTTTCAAGGCTGACGTTTGGCAATTCGAACCTCAAGCTCCCTCCACAGATTTTCTATGGGATTAAGTTCTGGATACTGTCTACTTCTTAGTTGCCTTGGCCATGTGTTTATGGGTCATTGTCATGCTGCAATACCCATCCACAACCCATTTTCAATGCCCTGGCTGAGGGAAGGTTCTCGCCCAAGATTTGAGGGTACATGGCCCCATTCATCATCCCTTTGATGCAGTGAAGTTGTCCTGTCCCCTTAGCAGAAAAACACCCCCCACGCACAATGTTTCCACCTCCATGTTTGACGGTGGGGATGGAGTTCTTGGGGTCATAGGCAGCATTCCTCCTCCTCCAAAAACAGCAAGTTGAGTTGATGCCAGAGAGCTTGATTTTGGACTCATCTGGCCACAACACTTTCACCCAGTTCTCCTCTGAATCATTCAGATGTTCATTGGCAAACTTCAGATGGGCCTATGCATGTGCTTTCTTGAGCAGGGGGACCTTGTGGGTGCTGCAGAATTTCAGTCCTTCACGGCGTAGTGTGTTTCCAATTGTTTTCTTGGTGACTATAGTCCCAGCTGCCTTAAGATCATTGACAAGATCCTCCCGTGTAGTTTTGGGCATGATTACTCACTGTTCTAATGATCATTGAAACTCCACAAGGTGAGATCTTGCATGGAGCCCCAGACCGAGGGAGATTGACAGTTATTTTGTGTTTCTTCCATTTGTGAATAATCGCAAAAAATGTTGTCACCTTCTCACCAAGCTGCTTGGCGATGGTCTTGTAGCCCATTCCAGCCTTGTGTAGGTCTACAATCTTGTCCCTGACATCCTTGGACAGATCTTTGGTCTTGGCCATGATGGAGAGTTTGGAATCTAATTAATTGCTTCTGTGGACAGGTGTCTTTTACACAGGTAACAAGCTGAGATTAGGAGCACTCCCTTTAAGCGAGTGCTCCTAATCTCAGCTCGTTACCGGTGTAAAAGACACCTGGGAGCCAGAAATCTTGCTAATTGATAGGGGATCAAATCTTATTTCACTCATTAAAATGCAAATCAATTTATAGCTTTTTTGAAATATGTTTTTCTGGATTTTTGTTGTTGTTATTCTGTCTCTCACTGTTCAAATAAACCTACCATTAAAATTATAGACTGATCATTTCTTTGTCAGTGGGCAAACATACAAATCAGCAGGGGATCAAATAATTTTTTTCCTCACTGTATAGCAAAATTATTGAGATTGGCGCTATATTTGAAATATTTTCTATTCCAAGATGATTGGTTTGTGCAGGAGAAAGGTACTACTGTGGGGTCCAACTTAGCCCAATCATACTCCAATATATATATATATATATATATATATATATATATATATATATATGATATATTTGGTATGTGCAGGGGAGATGTTGAATCCATTTAGACATTTGTGGTAGAGGTAAACACAACTGTCACTGGACTAGAATTTTCCTTATCATAAGCCAATGTAGTCTGTGGCTGTAAGGATAACTAATTCAATACCCTACTATATATTTTAAAGATAATCCTGTTTAGACTCACCACTCCTCAGTCTCACACCAGCCCCCAAAGCATAATTTGAAGCATCCACCTCGAGAAAATACTGTTATGTGGGATCTGGGAATTGCAGTATGGGAGCTCTGATGAAACTTTGCTTAAGAAGGTTGAAGGCCAAATCAGCATCTTAATTCCAAGAGAACTTCAAAGCTTTTTTAGTGAGATTGGTGAGAGGTTTAACAATACTAGAGAAATCTTGTATAAATTTTCTGTAGAAATTTGCAAAACCTATAAATCTCTGAACATCTTTTTTAGAAGAAGGTGTCAACCAATTTGTAATAGCGTCAACCTTGTTAGACTCCATTTGAATTCCTGAGGGGGATATCTTATACCCGAGGAAGGAGATGGTATCAGTATGAAAGATGCATTTCTCAGCTTTAGCGTATAAATGATTTTGTCTGAGTCTGAGAAGTATGGTTCTTACATGATTGCTATGATTGTCTAGTGTATCTGAATCTATTTGCAGTAATGTCTGAGACTTCTTACAATGAGTGTTACAGTAATGTGAATTAAATTCTATAGAACCCTTTGACCAATGTATGTTAGGTTGATGTTTCTTCAACCATTCTCAACCCAGAATTAAAGGGAACAATGGTGATTGTATAATTTCGAAGTTACAAGTCTCTGTGTGCCCTGACAAGAAGGAAACAGTGATTAGAGTAGTGTGATGAGTAATAGGACCAGATTTTATAGAAGAACCATCCACAACTCGTATTGCAAGTGGAATATGTTTCTTTATTACAGGAATGTTATTAGTGTCAACAAATGAGGAATTAATGAAATTGTTGGTGGCTCCAGAATCAATCACAAACTGGGTGTGTACTCGGTTGTGTGGCCACTGTAAAAGAACAGAAAGAATAAAATGTGAAGAAGGTTGTAATGAAGTTACAGTTGTATGCAGAGAATGGGGGTTCTTACCCTTCTTAAATTTGTTGAGACTGGGGCAATCCTTCACCCCATGGTCCTTGGCTGCACAGTAAAGACACAGGTTATTAATTCTACGTCTTAGTTTCTCTTCTATCTTTAATGGTCCTTTAACGAAAGCAATGTCCATTGGCTCATCTTGGGTTTTAGAAGAAATATGGGTAGTTGCTGAGGGATTTTTCTTGAAAGTATAATCAGTCACCCCTTTCTCACTCTTTCTCTCCCTGAGGCGACGGTCAATAGTAATAGATAGTGTCATTAAAGCCTCAAGGTTGTCAGGAATCTCTGTGCGGGCAAGTTCATCTTTTAATGAATCAGAAAGTCCTATACGAAATTGGTTTCTAAGTGCAGGATTATTCCAGAGAGTATCAGGAGCCCATCTTTTTTTTTTTTTTTTTTTTTTTTTTTTTAAATTTTTATTTTTATTGAGGCAATGACATAAGTAAGGTTACATTCACAGTTGCAAGGACAATATCTCAATCAATATTATATGACAATAATTCCTGCAATCAAACATAGATACATTTGGCTATTTTGGGAACATGGTATTGCCCTTAATAATGCCTCTTTTCTTATAATAAATTAACATAACATACAAGCGTCAACAGTGTAACTTAGGGCCACTTATGGGCCCTGCAATCTGGTACTTATTAGGAGACAGAAACTCTCTGGATCAAGGGTTCGCAGTATAGGTCTTACAGAGAAGAAAGTAAGTTTTGAATAGTTGTCAATATCTTAAGACAATCACTGATGTATTTGTTAGTTTCTGAAGGGGGGAACCTCTGGAGGTCAACTCATGAATACAGTGAAGGGGTATTTCCCCGAGAACCATGGTCAAGATGTGGGGGAAGGGTAAGGTAAGAAAAGGGAGAAGGGAGAGAGAGAAAAAAAAAATAAAAAAAAAAAAAATGGGGGGGGGGGGGGAGAGCGGAGGATCACTGAAAGGTGGAGGAGTAGTCAGGCCGCCAAGTCCAGGGTTAAAGTTGTCCCAATGTCTGGTCATCTCCCAGAGTGTCGGCTTTGCCAGGTCTCCTAAACTCTTCCCATGTCAACCATATAGAGCAATAGAAGTCATAACGACCTTCGACCCTTAACGCGTATTCTTCCATGTTTTGGATGTAGTCCAAAGACTCAAGGACTGGGGTAAGTGTCACCGGGGTTTGTTTCATCCATTGCCTAGCTAAAACCAGTTTTGCAGTGAAAAGGATGACAACACCTAGTAGTCGGGTTGCCCTTGGGAGGCTCTGCAAGCCAAGATGAAAGAGCGCCGTATCTCCTGTGAGGTCATCTACCAGACCCAATCTCCGAAGCAGACCCGCCACCTGAGTCCAAAATTGGGTCAGTTTGGGGCATTCCCACCAGATATGTAGATGGGTGCCTCGCTGGGCGCATCCTCTCCAGCAGTCCGCTGATTTAGAGGGATATATTCTGTGTAGGAGCCCATCTTTTAAATTCAGTGATGTAATCTTCTACAACACGGCGTCCCTGCTTTAGATTTCTTATAGCTACTTCTTCTGTGTTTTGTTTATCATGATCCTCATACAATAGAGACATGGCATCAAAGAATGTATCCAATGAGTTTAATATAGGGTCATTGTTTTCATAATAGGCATTTGCCCAATTCTTTGCTTCTCCCCTTAAATAAGAGATAACAGTAAGTACCTTAATTTTCTCTGTTGGATATGTGCGGGGTTTTAGGGAGAAAAACAAGGTACAAGAATTTTTGAAATCCCTAAATTGTGACCTATCCCCATTGAATTTCTCCGGAGGGCATACTTGGGGTTCAGGAGTTGGGAGATCTATTAATGACGCTTTAGGTATAGCTTGTTCTCGAATGTACTTCCTTAACTCCTGATTTTCAGTTTGTAAATCCCTAAGCCCTTGAAGCATTAAATCCATATTTTGGGATAGGGCCCCCACACGGTTAGCATGCTCATTTACGTCCATCCTAATAAGTAAAGGAAAATATATAGAAAAGGGTAAATATTTATTTTGGGCTTGGTATTATGTAAGGATAACTAATTCAATACCCTACTATATATTTTAAAGATAATCCTGTTTAGACTCACCACTCAGTCTCACACCAGACCGTGGGTGTACAGATTGTTATTAACACCCAGTGTTTTGCTCATTGACTGAGGGCGACCTATGGTGGGGTCATTAAGAGTTTATTAGGATAATCTTAGTAATGGAGATAAATAAGAGTAAAGAGAATTCAATTACATATGGTAAAGAATTCTAATTATTAATTCTTAAAAGTATATTTAGAATTTAGTTAGTGCACAAAGTAATAATATTTTACTTGAACCTACTATAGAGAGTTATAACTATAGCTGAATATATAGGTTTTATATTACCAAAGACTTCACATAATATCCAGATAAAAATAGAGTTATGTATTGAAGAAAGGCATATGCATAAAAAATACTTGCAGTACTGATAGTTGAGAACAGGGAACCGGTATTTGTAAAAGAGGTTGAGGTATTGCAATACAAAACAGTGTAAACGTTATGGTAATTAGGGTTATTTTTACCGTAATCTGTATTGTAAATCTCCTGATCAGTGATGCAGAGGACGGCAGTTCTGTGAGCAGAGAGAATCCTGTCTTTGCTTTAGATGTAGCAAGCTGAAAACACACAGGAGCGGGATCTCTGTGTTTGAAGCTCTGGAGAAGCAGCAGGGCGTGACGTCACACGCCGAGATTCAGGGAGTGAGAGAGGGCAGCTGTGGAGAGGCTGTGAACGGTAACTTGATGCTTTAAATCTCTCCCTGTAAAACTCAATAGAATGTTAGAATTATTAAGCAAGAACTTTAGAGAGCTTAGTACTAGCTCAAAAAATATCCTTTAGGAATCAAAATACCAAGCAGGTAATGGAGGGTGAATGTTTCTTAAATAGATGTGGATAGTCACATGATCACAGAGTTAAAGGGGAAGTACAGCAGAATTGTAAACATATAATTCCTGACAGTATACCCCCCTCAAAACCCCCTCCCAGAGATCAAGGTTTAGGCCGATCTGGATGTCGACGGTAGAAGAGGGAGACCAACCGTGGGGCAGATAAATTAGTTAAATTAGATAAATCCTCTTCAGGACCGTAGTCCTTCCAGCAAACCAAATACTGAAGAGTCCTATTGTGAAATCTTGAATCAAGAATTTCCGCAATCTCATAACTAAGATCTTCAGCAATAGGCGTGGGTCCCTGAGTGCTTGTAGTCATATGTCGAATAGCTAGATATGACTTGAGAAGAGAAACATGAAAAACTGAATAGATTCTTAAATAGATGTGGATAGTCACATGATCACAGAGTTAAAGGGGAAGTACAGCAGAATTGTAAACATATAATTCCTGACATTGGCAACCTAGACACCAGGCTGTATAAAAAAGATATTGAATTACATTTTGATTTGTACTGAATAGAGATGCACAGAAACACCCGTTTATCCTATGACAGTTTTCACTCTGGAAAATCAGACCGCTGCTTTCCTACCCTGTTCTTTACTGCTTAGGTGGAGAATTTCAAGGGTGAACCTGCAGTCACGTTTTATCAAGCAGCAGTCATCCGTCCGACCGTGAAGATTGACAGCTCTTGTCCGCTCTTGATTGGCTGTATGCGGGCAAGGGTCAGGGTTGCATGCAAGTCTAAAGGAGCACTTGTGTGCAATGTTAAATGTAGGCAGCGCATTGCTTCTCAGAGGAGAAGCCAGGGGCGGACAGGGGCAAATATGTCCACCCCTGTCCACCACGGAATGATAAATGCAGCCCATTGTCAGTTGCTGAGAGTAAAGAGATGAAACACAGTTAAAGAAGATATTAACTGAGATAGAACAGAAGTTTATAGACAGATTTTGGTCTCTCATTGTTCCTATAAAATTTATTGAGGTTGGTGTATTGTTATTATCTTTTTTTACTGAGAGAATAATTTTGTATATATAGATCTCCAAGAAAAATGTAATAGCCAGCAATCAATTTGACTAATATACGTTTTTTATTTTTAAAAGATGATATTGTTAGGTGTTAGAGATTTGAAAGCGGACTAGATGGCGAAAGAGTATTATGAATGTGGTTATCTATATAATTACTTTGTATGTTTAATTATATGGCGGGTAATTGAAATGTATAAAACTAAGCAAACATTGTAGACAATGTAAGTATGATTAAGGGCATTGCTGTTTTTATGTGCCTTTTGATACTAATAAAGTGAATTTTGTTACAAGGTGCTGTGAATGCTTTTGTATTTCTAGAAGGCACTCTACCTTCTCCTTCTTTATTGGTTCTTGCTGTAGTTGTTAATTGTGTCTTCTCTTCAGTGGGAGTAGTATGATTATGGGATGTTCCCTCACTCGTAACCTTTCTCACCTTCTTTGCCACTGTAATGTTTATTGACTACAGCCTCGGCACATTTGCTAACTATGCTCACTGGAACTTTTTCCCCACCCTGCCCATAGGTTAGTGCCCTTAGATCCTTCACTCAGTCTGGATCTTGCTGAAAATGAATTAAAATGATGAATTAATACATTACTATATAACTAGTAAATACATAGTAAAATGAATGATAGCAAAAGTTAATATTAAATATAATTCTTATTACATCTCTTCGTTAACCCCCTTCTCAGCAGGTTCTGATTCCGGTATGTGATTTGCATTGTGCGTGTGTTATGGTTTGGAGTTTTCTGTGTGTGAAACTAGATGTTTATTGTTTCTTTATTGTGTGATACTGATTGTATGTGACAGTGATAACATGGTATAGTATACCTTTGGATTATATAATTTGAAACCTAATTTTGTATATGTTTTTTGGCATGATCATTTTGCAAGTTATTGTACATATATTTTCTTGAATTTGCTTTGTGATGTCTGTTTTTTATTGAAGTTTACCTGTATTTCACATATATTATAAGTTCTTTGTACTTACGTCTGAATAGATTTGTTTACATCCTTTCAGTGCAGTAGCCCTATTTCTACTCCCAGGTGATCCCTTAAAGGGACAGTCAACGCAAAAATTGTTATTGTTTAATAAGATAGATACAGGCCTCTATTTATCAAGGTCTGTTAGACCTGATCCAAAAATCGGATCAGGTCCGACAGACCTCACTGAATACGGCGAGCAATACACTCGCCGTATTCAGCATTGCACCAGCAGCTCACAAGAGCTGCTGGTGCAATGCCGCCCCTGCAGACTCGCGTAAAAATGGGCCGCCAGCAGGGGGTGTCAATCAACCAGATCGTACTCGATCGGGTTGATTTCCGGCGATGTCTGTCCGCCTGCTCAGAGAAGGCGGACAGGTTATGGATCAGCGGTCTTTGTGACCGCTGCTTCATAACTGCTGTTTCTGGCGAGCCTGCAGGGTCGCCAGAAACATGGGGCATCAAGCTCCATTCGGAGCTTGATAAATATGCCCCAATGCCTTTACTACCCATTCCCCAGCGTTGCACAAAAACATGGTTATATTAATATACTTTATAACCTTTAAGCCTCTAAATGTCTGTCTGTTTCTAAGTCACTAAAGACAGCCCCTTGATCACATGCTTGGGTATTAGCTTTTCACAACAGGGGAGTGCTAGTTCATGTGAGCCATATAGATAATATTGAGCTCACGCCCGTGGATTCTAACAACACAGCACTAATTAACTTGAATGCAAGTCAATAGATACATTCATGTGATCAGGGGGCTGTCAGATGTTTAGATACAAGGTAATCACAGAGACAAAAAGTGTATAAATATAACCATGTTTTCTGTGCAAAACTGGGGAACGGGTAATAAATAGATTATCTATCTTTTCAAACAATAAATTTTTATGCGTTGACTGTCCCTTTAATGTGAGCAAATTGCAATAAGAAGGGTAACCATCAATGATGATTAAACGGTCAGCTTCTGTTTGTATAGGCTGCAGATATTAGGGAAGCCTCAACATAAACTCATATAAGACATTCTAGTTGATCATTTTATTGTCACTGTAAAATATTGTCTCTCTAGTTAATAATTATGTTAGAGTACCCCAGAATCTCCACATGTCCACAGATATTGTGCAGTTTCCTCAAGAGTAAGTTTGGGTGCTCACTAATACAAAAACTTCATTAGGTGGTTTTTTTTCGATGCATTTAAAATCACTTGTCAACGCTACATCTGCACTGTTGCTTCACAATATATTTTCTGGTTTAAGTTCACAGGGTATTATTCTATTTCTGCTATATTGTTTAAGCATTGTAAAATAGTTTGGCCAAAGCTGTGGTCTAAAATGGTAGGCTGACCCTGATATTTGTTCTAGCTCTTGAAGGCTTATGTTGAAAATGTTCACAAGACAGGATGACAGGATTACAGAACATTAAGCTTTCTTATTTTTTTCTTTGTTCTGGTACCTCAGATGTTTCAAACGTGGATTTTTCTTGCCCCTTAGCTGTGATAAAATATATTATTTCTCTCTATTTTTAGGGTTACATCCTTATGGGGATTTTGGTCATAAGTCTTGACACGTCCAAATCCTCCTTGACAAGTAACTGTCGAACCTCATGTGCATGCGGATTGGTTCTGGAACAGTTGCACATGTAAGCCTCAACTCAATTGCACCACCAATCACTCCTTAATATGTCTGCATTTGGGCCGAAAACCCCCCAAACCATTTCACTGTTACTGAAAATTCCAATTATCCTATTTTCATGATGGAATAATCTAGATTTTATTAAAGAGACAGAGACGAGTATTTTGCATTACCTTTCACTTTACTACTCAGACAGCAATTAAAAGATTTTTTTTTGAATATTAACAGAAAAAATATGATAACAATGAATACATAGTTGAGACCAATGAGAACAGTCCTTTAGTGGTCAGAGATAGCAAGGACCAATCAGATGAGTCATAGTAGCCATATAGGGACCAGAAAGTAGCAAAGCCTCTTTTCTCACTCAAGCGAAGAAAACACAAATAATTTCCAAAGAATAAAAACAGGAACAGTCCAGAAATAACAATCGAGAGAAATATTAAGAATTTTGATGAAACAAAAGGTTGATTGAAGAAAATCTGCATACTCTTCCAGGATACAAATGAAGAAAACTTGCCAGACGAAACAGTAGAACTTGATTGAAGAAAACATTTGGAAGAATCTAAAATTCTTGACGAACTCTTAGAATCCTGTAGAGGAAGGATTTGGCACTGAAAAACAATAAAAAGTCATTAGAATAACATAAATACTTTTCTCTTACATGGTGTATCCAGTCCACGGATTCATCCTTACTTGTGGGATATTCTCAATCCCTACAGGAAGTGGCAAAGAGAGCACACAGCAGAGCTGTCCATATAGCTCCCCTCAGGCTCCGCCCCCCCAGTCATTCTCTTTGCCGCTCTAACAAGTAGCATCTCCACGGGAGGGTAAAGAGTATGTGGTGTTAGATTTGTAGTTTTTATTTCTTCAATCAAGAGTTTGTTATTTTAAAATAGTGCCGGTTTGTACTATTTACTCTGAGGCAGAAAGTGATGAAGATTTCTGCTGAGAGGAAAAAGATTTTAGCATGTTGTAACTAAAATCCATTGCTGTTCCTACACAGGACTGTTGAGTACCGGAGAACTTCAGTTGGGGGGAACAGTTTGCAGGCTTAACTGCTTAAGGTATGCTCAGTCACTTTTTTTCTAACAAGACTTGGTAATGCTAGAAGACTGACAGAAATCCCCATGTTGGAAGGTAAGCCATATTCTGAGACTCAGTATAGAAGGATGGCTTAGTTAAAAGGGCTTAAATCACTGGTGGACACTGTTATGGGGAAAATTGATTATTTTTACTATAATCTGACCTTTGCACAAGTGTTTATTATGTTTGGAACACTTTGTAGGGGTTTTATACGCCTGGCATAATTTTAGACACCTAATTTGGCTTAGGAAGGCCCCACAACTCCGGAGTGAAGAGGGAGGGGGCCTAATTTTCTCGCCTCAGTTGCGCAGTTCTTTTGCAAGACAGCTTCATGCAGCTTCACATGTAGAGTCGAGAGATTGCAGGAGGACTACAGGGAGGCTTATTTTCATTCCAAAACTAATCCCCAAGGAAGGTAGGGCCACAGCAGAGACTGTGGCATAGTGCTGTAGTGTGTTAAACCGGTGGCCAGATTCAATTTGCTCCGGTTTGGGCAATAAGGGGTTAATTGGCTTGAAACTTGGTGTGCAATCATTTCAAAGCATTAGGATCATATGGTGTAAATTTCATAAAGATCGGATGTTTTTTTGAGATTTGGTAAAAAAGTGTGTGCTTTTTATTATTTAAAGGCACAGTAACGTTTTTTCAAAAAGTGTATTTTTTTGTATTTGAGTGCTATCTAAGTCTGTCTAACATGTCTGAGCCTACAGATAGACCTTGTTCTATGTGTTTAAAAGCCATGGCGGTACCCCATTGCATTTGTGTTTAAAGTGTGCTAAGGTATCTAAACATTTTAATGACCATGCAGTGACACTTAAAAATGTAGCCCAAGATGATTCTTTGACGGAAGGTAATGAGGATAATCCTCCTTCCTCTCCCCATGTGTCGACACCAGTTACGCCCGCTCAAGCGTTGCCTAGTACCTCTAGCGCATTGTGCCCTATTACATTACAACAATTAGCAGCAGTCATGGATAATTCCCTTGCGGCATTTCTATCCAAACTGCCAGTTTTTAAAAAAAAAAGCGTGATAGCTCAGTTTTAAGAACAGAGGATGAGCAATCAGAAGCTTTGGATGATTTATCTGTTGTACCCTCACAACACTCTAAAGTGGCAGTGAGGGATGGTCTGTCCGAAGGAGAAATTTCTGACACAGGAAAAGTTTCTCAGCGGGCAGATTCAGATTCCTTAGCGTTTAAATTTAAGCTGGAACACCTCCGCGTCCTGCTTAAGGAGGTTTTAGCTACGCTGGATGATTGTGACCCCATGGTGGTCCCAGAAAAATTGTGTAAAATGGACAGGTTTTTAGAGGTCCCTGTATACACTGATGCGTTTCCGATCCCGCAGAGGGTGGCGGATATTGTGACTAGGGAGTGGGAGAGACCAGGTGTACCTTTTGTTCCCCCTCCTATCTTTAAGAAAATGTTCCCCATAAATGACCCCAGGCGGGACGCGTGGCAGGCGGTCCCTAAGGTAGAGGGAGCAGTTTCAACACTTGCTAAGCGTACAACTATACCAATAGAAGACAGTTGTGCTTTTAAAGATCCTATGGATAAAAAATTGGAAGGTTTGCTGAAGAAAATGTTTGTTCAGCAAGGTTTCCTTCTTCAGCCAATTGCCTGCATTATTCCTGTAACTACTGCAGCGGCTTTTTGGTTTGAGGCGCTGGAGGAGTCGCTCCAGAGGGAGACTTCATATGACGAAGTCATGGATAGAATTCATGCTCTAAAGCTGGAGAATTCTTTTATCACAGATGCCGCTTTACAATTAGCTAAGTTAGCGGCGAAAAATTCTGGTTTTGCCATTATGGCGCGGAGAGCGCTTTGGCTCAAATCATGGTCGGCTGACGTGTCGTCCAAAACAAAATTACTAAATATTCCTTTCAAGGGAAAGACCCTTTTTGGTCCCGAGTTGAAAGAAATTATTGCGGATATCACTGGGGGGAAGGGCCATGCCCTCCTGCAGGATACACCGTTTAAGGCCAAAAACAAGGCTAATTTTCGCTCCTTTCGCAACTTCAGGAGCGGACCTGCTTCAACCTCTGCTGCCGCAAAGCAAGAGGGTAACGCTTCACAGCCCAAAGCAACCTGGAAACCCTTGCAGGGCTGGAATAAGGGTAAACAGGCCAAGAAGCCTACGCCTGCTACCAAGACAGCATTAAGGGGTAGTCCCCAATCCGGGACCGGATGTAGTAGGGGGCACACATTCTCTCTTTGCTCAGGCTTGGGCAAGATCCCTGGGCATTAGAAATTGTGGCTCAGGGGTATCTTCTAGAATTCAAGGACTCTCCCTCAAGGGGAAAGTTCCACATTTCTCGTTTGTCTTCAGACCAGACAAAGAAACAGGCGTTCTTACGCTGTTTAGAAGATCTTCTAAAGATGGGAGTGATTCAACCAGTTCCAATTGCAGAACAAGGACTGGGATTTTACTCAAACCTGTTTGTAGTTCCCAAAAAGGAAGGAACTTTAAGGCCAATCCTGGATCTAAAAATTCTAAACAAATTCCTCAGAGTTCCATCTTTCAAAATGGAAACCATTCTGACAATCTTGCTGATGATCCAGGAAGGTAAATATATGACTACCGTGGATCTAAAGAATGCGTACCTACATATTCCTATCCACAAAGATCATCATTAGTTCCTAAGGTTCGCCTTTCTGGACACGCATTACCAGTTCGTGGCCCTTCCTTTCGGGTTGGCCACCGCTCCCAGAATTTTCACAAAGGTGCTAGGGTCCCTTCTAGCGGTTCTAAGACCGCGGGGCATCGCAGTAGCTCCTTACCTAGACGACATCTTAATTAAGGTGTCGTCTTTCCACAGAGCCAAGGCTCATACGGACATTGTTCTGGCCTTTCTAAGGTCTCACGGGTGGAAGGTGAACGTCGAAAAAAGTTCTCTGTCCCCGCTCACAAGGGTTCCCTTCCTGGGAACACTAATAGACTCCGTAGAAATGAAAATCTTTTTGACAGAGGTCAGGAGGTCAAAACTTTTGAATACTTGCCGAGTTCTTCATTCCATTCCTCGGCCTTCTGTGGCTCAGTGCATGGAGGTAATCGGTTTAATGGTTGCGGCAATGGACGTAGTCCCTTTTACCCGAATTCATCTAAGACCACTGCAACTGTGCATGCTCAAACAGTGGAATGGGGATTATGCAGATTTGTCTCCTCAAATACAAATGGATCAGAAAACCAGAGACTCTCTTCTCTGGTGGTTGTCTCAGGATCACCTGTCTCAGGGAATGAGTTTCCGCAGACCGGAGTGGATCATTGTCACGACCGATGCCAGTCTGTTAGGCTGGGGTGCGGTCTGGGACTCCCTGAAAGCTCAGGGTCTATGGTCTCGGGAAGAATCTCTTCTCCCGATAAACATTTTGGAACTGAGAGCGATATTCAATACGCTCCAGGCATGGCCTCAACTAGCAGAGGCCAAATTCATCAGATTTCAGTCGGACAACATCACGACTGTAGCGTACATCAATCATCAGGGAGGAACAAAGAGTTCCCTAGCGATGAAGGAAGTAACCAAGTTCATCAAATGGGCGGAGGATCACTCCTGCCATCTCTCTGCAATTCACATCCCAGGAGTAGACAACTGGGAGGCGGATTTTCTGAGTCGTCAGACTTTCCATCCGGGGGAGTGGGAACTCCACCCGGAGGTTTTTGCTCAGCTGACCCAGCTATGGGGCATTCCAGAATTGGATCTGATGGCGTCCCGTCAGAACACCAAACTTCCCCTTTACGGATCCAGATCCAGGGATCCCAAGGCGGCATTGATAGATGCTTTAGTAGCGCCTTGGTCATTCAGTGTAGCTTATGTCTTTCCACCGTTTCCTCTTCTCCCTCGGCTAGTAGCCAGAATCAAACAGGAGAAGGCTTCGGTAATTCTGATAGCACCTGCGTGGCCACGCAGGACTTGGTATGCAGACCTAGTGGACATGTCATCGGCTCCACCATGGAAACTGCTTTCGAGGCAGGATCTTCTAATTCAAGGTCCATTCAAGCATCCAAAGCATCCAAATCTAGTTTCTCTGCAACTGACTGCTTGGAGATTGAACGCTTAATTCTAGCTAAGTGTGGGTTCTCTGAATCAGTTATAGATACTCTGATCCAGGCCAGAAAGCCTGTCACCAGGAAAATTTACCATAAGATATGGCGGAAATATCTTTGTTGGTGCGAATCCAAGGGTTACTCGTGGAGTAAGGTTAGGATTCCAAGGATATTGTCTTTTCTCCAAGAAGGATTGGAGAAAGGTTTGTCAGCTAGTTCCTTAAAGGGACAGATATCTGCTCTGTCTATCCTGTTACACAAGCGTCTGGCAGCTGTACCAGACGTTCAGGCGTTTGCACAGGCCCTAGTTAGAATCAAGCCTGTCTACAAACCTGTGGCTCCTCCATGGAGTCTAAATTTAGTTCTTTCAGTTCTTCAAGGGGTTCCGTTTGAACCTTTGCATTCCATAGATATTAAGTTATTATCTTGGAAAGTTTTGTTTTTGGTAGCTATTTCTGAGTTTCTGAATTGTCTGCTTTGCAGTGTAATTCACCCTATCTGGTGTTCCATGCAGATAAGGTTGTTTTGCGTACCAAACCTGGTTTCCTTCCAAAAGTGGTTTCTAATAAGAATATTAACCAGGAAATTATTGTTCCTTCTCTGTGCCCTAATCCAGTTTCTAAGAAGAACGTCTGTTACACAATCTTGATGTGGTTCATGCCTTAAAATTCTATTTAAAGGCAACTAAAGATTTCAGACAAACATCATCTTTGTTTCTTTTCTATTCTGGTAAGAGGAGAGGTCAGAAAGCGACTGCTACCTCGCTTTCTTTCTGGCTGAAAAGCATCATCCGATTGGCTTATGAGACTGCTGGACAGCAGCCTCCTGAACGAATTACAGCTCATTCCACTAGAGCTGTGGCTTCCACATGGGCTTTCAAGAATGAGGCTTCTGTTGAACAGATTTGTAAGGCAGCAACTTGGTCTTCACTGCATACATTTGGCAAATTTTACAAATTCAATACTTTTGCTTCTTCGGAGGCTATTTTTGGGAGAAAGGTTTTGCAAGCAGTGGTGCCTTCCGTTTAGGTTACCTGACTTGTTCCCTATAGGCCAGAGTCACCAAACAACAGGCCATCAGCCTCAGGACCCATTTCTGTGGAGGCAAAGTCAGTGATCTTAGGGTCGATGCAGCGTAATACTAACCTTCTACGCTGAGAAGCTAAAGAAGTGTTAGAGTCACCTAACAAATAAACTGTTCTCTGTAACCATTCCCTTACGGTAATAGGGTCCAATAAATAATTCTCTGAAATGGCGTTCTCAGATATTTCAAATAATTTTGTAACAGGTCCTAAGGTATCTAATAATTTATCTTGACAGGATTTTAGGAATCTGTCAGGACCTGATCGAAGATTAGACTTTTTTGTTCCAATAAATTTTAATAGATTCTGATCTATTTCTGGAGTCAAGTGAGTGTTATGGGGTAATTCAGGTCTGGGACACACAGCTTTTAGGGTATTTTTTGTCTTTTTAGATAAAGGTCTCCTAATGTAGAAGTCAATAAACTTAGAGACTCTTTTTGAAGGTCTCCATTGAGAAGACCTGGGATGGTGTAGGTAATTTGGATCTGTATAGGGAAGACCTAAATTATCAACAAGACAAGGTTTTCTATTTTTTAAAACTTTCTTCCTTTTCTTGGGTTTGGGGGAATCATCAGAGGAAGATGAAAATACATTTAATAAAGTAGTATTAGATTTATATGATTCAAATGATTCATTATCAGAATCAAATTTTTTTACATCCATTTTAATATTTTCATTATTATTATTGTCAGAAGAATCAGATTCAACTCTAAATTTCCTTTTGCGAGAAATTTTGCTTCTTTTAGATATAATAATATCTGATTCCGCTTCAGAAACGGATGAACTTTCACTTCTGCATTTATGAGCAGGTATGGAAATGTCAGAGCAAAGCTGACGTGACAGATCTTTATTAGATTTCCTCTCTGATGAAAGTTTTCCCTCAGTATTTATATGTTTAGACTTGCTTAAACCCTTTTTGTAAACATGACCTTGGATTTCATTAAAATTGCTAATAACAGATTGGAGCTGATCCATCTGTTGTTTCAGAGGTTCAAAAGAACTATTAATTAAAATTTGAACATACTTTTCTGAAAGTTGTTTAGGGTCTTCAGACATTTTAAATAAAATAAACTAAATAAAACAATTAAATAAATAATTATTAGCAGTATTGGATAGAATCCTAACCTTTGGTATTGAAAGCAGTATAGCTAACCACTAGGTTACAGGCTTGAGACAAAATTCCTTTCAGAAAACTGAAATATATAACATAAAAAAATCACTAAAGAGTTTTGTCAATATAATATATATTTGATACTTATTTGAAGTAAAAATGATAGAAACGTTTAAATATGTAACACCAAGTAAACTACTTTGTTATTTATAAAGTGTTTAAATATGTGAGTAATTTGTTGCAAAATGATAGTGTACACAGTAGCGATACATGTCTGACAGGGAAGGAGATGAGGTATCGAGTGAAGAGGGCGGGAAATTACAAGTGCGTAGAGACACGTAAAATGGAGGTGTGGCCAGACAGCCGACAGAGGAACAAGATGGAGGGCGCAACAACACGGAGCTCAGACGCTCCAGAGAAAAAATGCAAGGCAGGCAATAAAACAAACGAATAAAGAAGGACACTTACAAACGGATAACTAATATGAACAAGGTAAACAAGTATATGAAACGAAAAACGGAGATATAATAAAAATAAAAATATATATTTTAAAATGTCACAAAATAAAATTAAGCTAGTCAAAGGGATAAAATCCGAAAAGAACAAAATTATAAAATGAAATAAACAGTAACAAATGGGATATAAAGAAAATAAAGAAACTAAAATAATACAAAAAAATAAATAATACAAAAAAATAATAAAATAAACAAATAAAATAATCAAACAATAATTAAACAAATAATAAATAAATAACAACTAATATAGATATAATAAAACAATTTGAACTTAACTCCTGAGCAGCAAAGAGAAAAGAGGAGGTTTTGCTACTTTCTGGTCTCTATATGGCTACTATGACTCATCTGATTGGTCCTTGCTATCTCTGACCACTAAAGGACTGTTCTCATTGGTCTCAACTATGTATTCATTGTTATCATATTTTTTCTGTTAATATTCAAATGTTTTTATTTTAATTGCTGTCTGAGTTGTAAAGTGAAAGGTAATGCAAAATAGGAGTCTCTGTTCTTGTAATAAAATTTAAGATTGCTCAATTTGTCTTATTGTCCTTGTAGGGCCTCATTGGGCTAGATTCATGAAGCTTGTTTTTCTTCTGAGGAGTTTTGTTTGAAATTCATTGAAGCTTACTTAACCTATTTTTTTCAGCTAATTGCTAGAGGGCATTACTGTCATTTATCTCAATAGCAGAATTAAAGGAACAGTAAACGTGCATACAAAAATGCAATTTTGGAGAAAGTGCTTTTGGAGCACAAAACCGGTCAGATGCTTGAGGGTTGATGTCTAGTCTTGCCACACAAAGTATGTTATTTCAACAATGTACTGAATACAAGTAAGTGTTTTTAAGTTTTAACTCTAACTCTTCTACCTGAACATAAATTAGAACATATCAGACCTTGACAAACTGAGTAATATAGTCTAAGAAGGGCTTGCTGTGTGCACTTTTACTTATAAAGTATATAAAGTTATGTGGTGATGGGATTAACTGCTGACCAAAAGGGATTCAAAATAGAGTCTGTGCCCACCTACTGTATATGACAAGTTTTTGGACATAAGTGGACATGTTGCCCAGTGTACCTTGAGAGCTATGGCTGCACCTCAATGATGGTGCTTAAACTAGGCTGAAATATATGTATAGGGTTTGCCATGTCTTTTGTTCAGAGAAGGCCTGCCTGGTATTTAGGGGCTGGACTGTACTTTTTAGTCAGGACCAGACTGATACTACATGAAGTTCTCTGTGAAAGGCACAAGCTGAGCAAAAAGAGGCTGCTCCAGGAGTGGTAACTAGCCAAAGAACAAGCTATTACGTTATTGTTCATTCCATGGATGAGTGCTTTTTGTCTCTTTTTGTGTATGCAAATTTTGACCCTTGGAAATGTCTTCCTAAGAGTGGTGGTGGAAAACCATATGTGGAGTTCTCTGTAAAAGGCACATACTGGGCAAAAAGAGGCTGTTCCTAGGGTGGTAACAAACCACAGAACAAGAAATTACAGTGTGTGTATAATGTATAAACCCACACTTTTTTTATTTCAAATCTGTTATCTATTTTATTAAATTAATAAGGAGTGGTTTAACCAGAGAGCAGGGGAACAATAATTATTATCATAGGCTAAATGCAATAATGGATAAACCACAGATATCCAAATTATGGCCCATGGACCGTATTCCTCACTCTGGATAAACCACAGATGTCCAAATTATGGCCCATAGAATGTATCCCTCACGCTAAGGGTTTTGTGTGCTCCTGAGCACCACTGGGAAGAAAACAGACATCAGAAATCTGTTTTCCAAAATTAATTTTGACACTTCTCATTATGTAACTAATTGTGTATTTGGGTCAAATTTTGGAAATTTGAGTTGTATATACAGTTTAATTCACTAATAGTAACTGATTTCCTATGTATTTTTTTAACTGAAAAATGCATTTATAATTTTATTTTATTTTGAAAAATTCACATTTAACTTAAGTGTGAGTATAATATAATTTCACCCCTTTTGTTTATTTTTTTGTTTGGTCCCAAAATAAATTAGTGTAGCGTTGCCCCAACTGTCCCTATGGACAAGCCTCCATTGAATTACACTATTATTTGTCCCCTGCTTCAGTGTTTCTTTTTGTGTATGAATAAAACAACACACATAATTGTGACAAAAATAATGAATGCTTTATTTTTTATTAAATTTATATTTGTTTAAATATATTTTCATTATATTCTATATATTCAATGCATTTATGAAAATATCAGAGTTTGCTAAATAACATTCACTCTTAAACATTGGTTTTAATATGGAATTACAAATTTAGAGTACATTAAGTTTACCTCAATCATTTATTTGTTATCAAGAGATAATCAAAATGAAGGCATTTCTGTCCAGTGCAAATCCCCATTTAATTTAACAGAAATGTCTAACACTGTATACACAATTCATGCAGTTTATATGTACCCCAAACTGGATTAGCAGTGTACATTTACATCCTGACTGTACAATACAATTCAGAAGGGAACTTTTCTATGAAGAGGTAGCTAAGTGACTGCAAAGTTTGTGAAACACCATCTTAAAAAGTATACACTTCATAAACTATTAAAATCATATTGTGAAAATTCTAGCATGTATTTTTTTAAGCACAGTAATAAATGACCAGCTTTTTGAAACAAATTACATCTGCTACGTTTTAATATTTTTCCTGCTTTGATAAAGTATTGTTGATGTCCATTTTTTATATATGTGTCTATGAAAGTGTGAACACTGAAATTTCAATAAATTGAAATTGACTGACATACACAGTTTTGATTTTCAGAGTATAAGGACATTGGAACTAGGTTCAAAAGTACGTATTGCTATCAATACAATATTTTTCTGATAATTTTAACATATAATGCCCAATTGTGTATATAATTTATAAACCCACATTTTGTTGTTTTCAAATCTGTTAGCTATTTTATTAAATTAATAAGGAGTGGTTTAACCAGAGAGCAGGGGAACAATAATTATTACCATAGGTTAAATGCAATAATGGATAAACCACAGATATCCAAATTATGGCCCATGGACCGTATTCCTCAATCTGGATAAACCACTGATGTCCAAATTATGGCCCGTAGAATGTATCCCTCACGCTAAGGGTTTTGTGTGCTCTTGAGCACCACTGGGAAGAAAACAGACATCAGAAATCTGTTTTCCAAAATTAATTTTGACACTTCTCATTGTGTATTTGGGTCAAATTTTGGAAATTTGAGTTGTATATACAGTTTAATTCACTAATAGTAACTGATTTCCTATGCATTTTTTTAACTGAAAAAATGCATTTACAATTTTATTTTGAGAAATCATAGTTAACTTAAGTGTGAGTTTAATATAATTTCACCCCTTTTGTTATTTTTTTGTTTGGTCCCAAAATAAATTAGTGTGGCGTTGCCCCAAATGTCCCTATGGACGAGCCTCCACTGAATTACACTATTATTTGTCCCCAGCTTCAGTGTTTCTTTTTGTGTATGAATAAAACGACACACATAATTGTGACAAAAATAATGAATGCTTTATTTTTTATTAAATTTATATTTGTTTAAATATAATTCCACCCCTTTTGTTTAGGACGAGAATCTGTACATTATTATTTTAAATATTAAAATTGTTCCACTCTTCCAATATATTGGATATTTACCTACTAAATAAGTGCTGTTTCTGTTTACCAGTAAATGTGTTAATTTCATAATACTGTAATTCTTCCAATTTATAACCTTTTGATCTGTATTATTAGGTGGGATTATTATACTAAAATGTCACTGTATTAGGTCATATTCCCTGAATAAGCAAAGTAGTTTGATAAAATAGAAACGTTTTACTAAGAAATGTGATTATTGCTTTATATATTCTGTAGATCTGTAAGATTTTTTTGCTGTCATTTGTGTATGTGCATATTTATGTGTAAGATTAAGAGATTAAATGATAAAACTGTAACATATAGGCTGCAGAATGGAATAGTAACATTTTTTTTGTAGAATGAAAAAGTACCATACTGGCTGAAGAATAAACTTGACTAGGGTATTCAAATGCATATTGAATTATACTTAAATTATGTTTTTTCACATCATTTTATCAGTTCTCTCATAGACTTGCTTGGAGTCTCGGTCACTGATATAATAATGCTCATAAAATGTAATGTGGTGTAATAATTAGCTCCATCATTAGCAGGTGATATATAGTGGTATAGAAAGTTTGTTCTGTCTATTGCCCATTTGCAGTGAGAATGTTACAATTGCATATCATTTCATGCTTAATTGGTTATCAGTTGCAGGAAAAATCATTGTGAAGAAGACATTTGTGAATATTATGACCATGATGAAATCCAATGTGTTTTCTGGTGACTGTTACAGGATAGCTATGGCAATGGGAATTACAGCCATTAGCATACATGTAAAGAAGACAGAAGTTGCACGGATGGGTGATGTTCCCTTTGAAGATACTGAAAAAGAAACACAAAAATAACTTTATTTGTATAGTGCAATACAAGGCTAATAAGTAAAGGAGGACGATTATTATTATTTTTTCACATTTAAAAAGCGGAATACATGTTTTTTTTATGTTTGTTCTATCATTTGAATATTTTATGTAGTATTTGGATAATACCTTTTATTTTGAAATGAAGGAGAATCAATATTCAAATGTTTTATTATTCAAATATTACATTCAATACTTGAGTTTTACATTTGATACAAAGAAAGTTAATATTTTTTATGTTTGCAAACATTCAGCATTAGTTTAAACAAATGCTTTCAACATTAAAGGGCCACTGTAAGTAAATATTTTCTATGCCTGTTACTAACTAACTACCCCAAATACGCTTTTTATCAATAGCATTTCATTAACATATCTCTACTGTATATCAGAAATCTTGTCTGCAAATTTAATTGTTTTCCAAACCCACTCCATGGGTATCCTTTGCTCTGTACCAATCCGTTTACAATACCTAGGTTTCAAAATGGCGCTTTAAACACAAAGTTATTGGTTTAAGTATTTTGAACACTCAGTGCTGAAAATAGTGGGCAGGATAACGTGACATCATCGGCGAATAAAAGATATAACTTTTAGAACGTTATGAAACTTCGTTTTGGATAAAATATAGGTCAGTAGGTTTTAATTAATGTTTATTAACTTTAATATGTTAGTTGTTTAGCTTAAAAATTATAACAGAAAGTAATCCTTTAATTATTTTGTACTGTGTTAAAACATTTGCATATCCATTAAATACTTATTCAGTCACTTTCATTAAATAAAAACACACAAGTCAAACATAACCCTCTAAAAACAATATCAAATCTGCTAAACAATGATTTTAAATCAGTATTTATGTTAACTGACAATATGTATAACTTGCTGATACATTCATTTTTTCCCAAGCCTCTGGTTCTGCTGACAGACATAATCCATTAAAGGGATAGTCTAGTCAAAATTAAACTTTAATGATTCATATAGAGCAGACAATTTTAAGCAACTTTCTAATTTACTCCTATTATGAATTTTTCTTCTCTTGGTATCTTTATTTGAATGTAAGCTTAGTAGCCGGCCCATTTTTGGTTCAGCACCTAGGTAGCGCTTGCTGATTGGTGGCTACATTTAGACACCAATCAGGAAGCACTACCCAGGTGCTGAACCAAAAATGGGCTGACTCCTATGCTTACATTCTTGCCTTTTAAAAAAAATATAACAAGAGAACGAAGAAAAAAATGATAATAGGAGTAAATTAGAAAATTGCTTAAAATTGCAGGCTCTATCTGAATCATGAAATTTAATTTTGACTAGACAATTCCTTTAATGCTCAGCATTCTGCGAGATTTGAAAAAATATGTACTGTGCGTTAAAGGTAGTATAGGTTGATAAGTCCTGATTTCTGTCGATTATAGTCAGTGTGCTAAATTCACATACACCCACACTGGTAGTGTTAGTAAGCAGCCCAGAGACCTCAGACTTTTAGCCTCTACTTCATACAGAGCGATAAAGGTTAAACATTGTAGTCCCTACAAAATGAGAACTTCTTTATGCAATATAATTAACATACGGGAAAGAAGTTTCACCAAAATCCGTAAGTTGAGATAACCTCTTTATTGATAGTATATGTCTCCTCTTGGCCCATATAAAAATAGCACATGCTCTATGAAAGGAATCGATATCTTTCTTTAATATAAACAGCGGTACATGTTGTAATATATATATATAATAACTGAGGTAATAAAATAATCTTAATAAGCATTATTTTTGCTGAAAAAGATATGGGAAATGATTGCCATCTATATAATTTGACTTGTGCCTTAGCAAAGAAATTTTTATAGTTTAATCTATACCAATTATTTGGGTTCTTATGGAATACAATCCCAAGGTACGTTATTGATTCTACTTCTCTAAATGGATGATGATAATAGCTATTGTTATGTTTATGTAGCCACATAATTTCTGTTTTAGATATATTAATTCTATATCCTGAGATAGAACTAAATAGGTCAAAAATTTGAAGACTTATTGGAATACTATTTTTTGTATCTTTAAGAAATAGTAGTAGATCGTCCGCGTATAAAGAAAGTATTAACTCCTTGATACCTAATTTAATTCCCTTTAATTCTTGTCTCAAGAATATGGCCAAAGGTTCTAAGGCGAGATTAAATAGGAGGGGTGAAAGTGGGCATCCTTGTCTTGTCCCTTTGTTTAGAGTTAAATTTGGAGTAGGTGAGCCATTACCATGATATATGAAACTGGGTGATTATATATTGCTTTAATAAAGGAAATAACATGACCTGAAAACCCAAACCTCTGAAGCAATGAATATAAGTGATCCCATATTACGGAATCGAACGCTTTCTCTGCGTCTACTGTCAAAATAGCGAAGTCTTTATCCCCCTGTCCTCTCTTTTTATATAAATCATTCCAGAATAGATCCAACAAGAAAGCTACTTTCCTAGTATTTTTAATCGGAGATCTGCCTGACATAAATCCAGACTGATCTTTGTGAATAATCAAATTGAGAGCTTCTTTAAGTCTATTTTCGAGAATAGAAGTAAGTATTTTATAATCTACATTTAGTAGGGAGATAGGTCTGTATGAACCTAAGTCTGTAGGACTTTTACCTTTCTTCAAAATTAATGTAATTATAGAAGCAGTAAATATCTTTGAAGTTGGTTGGTTATTAACATAATATTTATTATATAGCTGATTTAATATCTCTGCAATTTCATTTTTTTTAGTATTTTAAAAAACTGCTGGGATCTGATCTGGACCTGGTGGTTTGTTTAATTTAGCAGAATCAATTGCTTCTTCTATTTCTTTAATTCTTATTGGCATATTTAACTTCTCTAAAAGGTCTAATGGGATATTGGGTAGATATATCTTATTCCAAAATTGAGTTTTATTTATACCATCAACTTCTTTTACTGTATATATTTTTTTATAGTATTCAAAAAAATAATTTTTAATACCCGTCAGGTCTGTATACGTCTTATTATTTTCTATAATTTTTTCAATAGTATTATTTTTTTCCTAACTTTATCTAGATTAGCTAAATATTTAGCCGATTTACCAAAATTGCCTTTGTACTTTGCATTAATTTTTTGTTTTTCTATTTTGTTTTTATAAGTTAGGAAAAGATCTCTCTCGTGTCTTGAAAAGATATATTTATTCCTTGATATAATATTGGGGGAAGCCATATAAACACTATATGCTTTCCTGACTTGGTTTGAAAGTTGTAACTCCCATGCTCTAATTTTCTTCTCTTGTTTTATCATATAAGCTGTAATTTCCCCTCTCATATAGGCTTTGGCTGTTTCCCAAAATATTTCTGATTTTTCATAGTATGAATGATTATATTTTTTATATTCTCTCCATTTCTGAATTGACCAGTTATGAAATTGCAAATTATTTATTAGGAATTTCGTGGGGGGGGGGGATTAAGTGCTTGAGCGTGTGCAGCTGCTCTAAGTGGAATTTCTAATGTAATGATAGCATGGTCTGAAATAAGTATGTCATTGATTTCAGTTTTGGTCTCTTGCAGTAGAACAAAATCAGAAATTAAGAAATAGTCAATACGCGAGAGAGGTCTATACGTTTTGGATTCACATGTATATTCTTTGCTGTCCGGATGTTGTATTCGCCAGATGTCATGTAATTTCAGATCTTTCAAAATTTGTTTGTATATTTTGTTTTTTTGTGTCAGGTATCCTACTCCTTGCTGACCAATTCTGTCTACTGTTGGAAAGGGGATCAAATTGAAATCACCCGCAACTATTATATTTTGTCTAATATACTTAGAGAGTTTACAGGTAATTTCATGCCAAAATCCTTGTTCTACTTTATTGGGACCATATATTAAATAGTATATATTTAGTACCTTGAATCTCTATTTCTATCAATATCCATCTATCATCTGGGTCTAACTCGGTTTTTAAAATATTATAAGTAAAATTTTATTAAACAAGATTGCTACACCTCTTTTCCTGTATGTACATGAGGATGCCACTACTTCACCTACCCATTTTGATTTAAGTTTATCTATTTCATTGCCTCTGAGATGCGTTTCCTGGATAAAAACTATATCCGGATTGTGTTTCCCTAGTTGTTTTAATATTGATTTTCTTTTAATTGGGGAGGAAATACCTCCTACATTCCAGGATAGATACTTAACATAACTCTTCATTAAAGAAAAAAATAACTGCGCATATCAGATATTAAAATTGCCAAAATAGGGACAGAGAACGAGAATGGAGGGGAAGGCGAGAGAGGGAATTTGGGATCTTAGTGCAATTTAACTTCTTTTAAGTTAAGCAACGTTACAAACATAAAACATGGCGATGCGGTTCAGCAAGTCCTGTAGTAATAGTAGTAAAATAGTGCAAATTATGAGAAAACTTCAAACATGCACATGGAATACAGTATTCCCACCCACTCATTTATACTATACAATACATCATACAATTAAATAAAAATGTTCCATTTATTTATTTGATTATTTTTATTACAAATTTCTAAATCTAGAATTCCTAAATCAAGAATTATTCCAAAATCTTGACTTTTTCTTTATTATTTTCAAAATAAAATAAAAGTATAACAAATAAAAATGTTACACTGTCAGTAAGTCACAATCTTCTCTGCCTACCTCTATGGTTTGGTTTTTGTGTTCTAAAATGCAAATGCTGATCTATATTAATTTAAAACAACAAATATTACCTTTCTAGTGCTGTACTATCTTTCTGATTGGACTAGGTATACAAAAGTATTAAAATGATGTAAAACTAACTTTAGGTTACATGTATAACCTGCATTATGACATATAAATATTGTCTACATGACGTAAGATATTGTTGTTTACATTTGGTCCCATTTAACAGATGCCAATATATATAAATATATATATAGCAGTTTGGATAAAGGAGTTCGTACCTGGATTATTATTATTATTTACTTATTTTTTCATTTATTATGATTTATGTATGCATTTATTTTATTTCTATTTGGTTGAATACGGCAGCTTGCAAAGTGTTTTCTGATTGAATAAGGCTATTTAAGAAAAGAAAAAAAGCTTGCAAAGTCTTTTCTGATAGATTGCAATAGCGTTGTTGAATTGCCTAAATTACGAATTATTGGTGGTGTCATCATGGTGCAATGTCACTGGAAAACCTCTGGGTATTTGTTGAGTTTTCTAATGGATTGAAATGACCATGAATTTGAAATCTCACAATAAGCCATGTACAGCCCCTGGGAGGGATTACAATAGACCCCATTGTTACTTCCCAGGCTTCTCTGTGATACAGTTAGCTAGCTGAGCTTGTTTAGGAGTCTATGTACTACAAAAGTAAATTGAATGAAAACAAACTATGCACAACATATTAATAGCATTAGGCCTTTACAACTTTAAGGATTTTAAAAAGTCTCAAAAAATTTCACTTACCTGGTTTAACAATGGAAATGAAACCATTTGGTAACGGCTCTATGACACCAGCCAGAAGGTTTAGACCAAGAGAATTGACATCAGTCTGTGCATTTCCTGACACCCAAAGCTGAACAATATAACTGTTTGATATTTTTATGATGTCAGGCAGATTTTCTCCAAGAAGGTTTTTTATGTCCTGGGCTGTTACATTCTGAATAGGATTTAAAATATACAAATATATTGTGTTAAAAAAAGAATGGAAGAAAAAGACTAAATGTTTTTAAGAAAACTGATTACAGTTGAACAATTTTGAGAGAATAAGCTAAGAATTAATAGTATTAGTATGTAATAAATATGCTTAATAAAAGATAAAAGTGTCTCTGGACCAGCAGGTGAAAACAGTTGTAGGCTTTATTTTCCAATGGTATATAAAACATAGGGATAACACACAATCCAGTGGTGTATGCAGGTTCGGTCTTACGCGTTTCAGCAAGAGCTTACGCCTTAATCATAGACCATACTTGAACCTCATACACCTGGAGCTTATAACCTCCTATTGGATGTAATTCTGATTCTTCCCACACTGTCTAGATAGTCAGTTTCAGACTCTTGATCTTTAGAAAAATGTTTCCTTAGTGTGAGTTGTCTGACAAACTTATTCAGATCTAAAATAGTCTGAAATAAGTCAATTTTTTTACTGGGACAGAAGCCTAGACCATAGTTCAAAACTTTTATTTCATCTGCATTTAGTGTATATGAAGATATATTTAAGACAGCTCCTTCCATAACTATTTGTCTTTCATGTTCATTTGTCTCAATTGGTATCTGTTTTTTGATATTTTTGGGACCTCTATGTCTTTCTGCTGTCCTCCTTTGTTTAGATCCACTCCTTTCTGAAAAACCTGTTTATTAATATGTGTATTATTAATAGGTACTTCAGATGTTGTCTTAGCTCTGGCTCCTAGATCCCTTTCTTTCTCTTTTATCCTTTGTGGTTTAGGTATTTCGGTATCAGGTACTATACTACTCTGTGCTTCTGATTCTGATTGTGAAAATTCTTCAGAGGTGGCAAAATCTGTCTCATATGTCTCACTTTCTTTTATTTCATTTTCTGAATCATTAAATGTAACTTTTATTTTAATTTTGTTATCTTTGCCTTTATATTGCCATCTCTGCTTTTTAGGGGGGTTAAATCTATCTGTAATAGTTTGCTCTTTTTCCCCTGTTATCTCATCTTTGTTGTGCTGTTTTCTGTTACCATTGTTATTACCTCTCCTAGATCTTTTCTGCCATAGATAAACTCTATTATTTGCGTAATCTTTGCTATCTCTGAGAAATGAGTGTTTTACATTAATTACTAGTTTTTTAGCCTCTTCTACTGCCTCTTGGAGCATGGCATCATAGGTTGCATATTCAGAGATATCTACATATTTATTCATCTCTGTCTGAACTTTCACAATTTCATCCTTCATATCAGCAATTTGTTGTTTCTTATATTTAATCAAGAGTCCCATTAATCTTATGGCACATTCAGTCAAAATATTGTTCCATTCCGTAATAAATTCTTTATCTTCCACCTCAAAAGAGGGGTATTTTCTGAGCCTTAGTCCCCATGGTACCATTCCTCTTTTTATATATTTATCAAATAACCAGTTATCCAGTCTCAGTCTTTGTTCTTTAGTTTTCAATTTCTCCATAGTGTCAAACAGATCAGTTAGCTTGATGTTATCTGTATCACAATTAAACAGTTCTTCCAAATCTAGGTTATCAATATCCCATTCATCTGTAGTTTTAAGCGAGTAAAAGCCTGTGTGTATCTCCATTATATACTACTGGCTTGTATAGCAGCTATCAATTAGCCAGCCAGTAAACAACATATAGGATTTAAACAACTGTGAGCGACAAATTGCAGCACTTGAAAGCAATATGTATTTAGTGTACTTTATCCAAAGCAAGGCTGGGTAACAAAAAGCAAAGCGTGGAGGAAAAGAATCACACACACAAACACATTTGCTTTGCTCCGTGTACAGCCTTATATAGTGTTATAGCAAGCAAAGGCAAGCAAATAAAAAAACAGCAGATTAGCAATATTAATGCAGCAGAAAAAGTCTAATTCAGAGCATGCAGCTTCAGTGTTATGTTGAAAGATTATAGCCCTATTCTCAGGGCACTCACCACTCTGCACCGGATGCCTCTATTCAGCCGCTTTCAGGCGTGAGGTCTTGCCATTACCGATGGGTGAAAATCTTACACCTCCACTACACCTCCACAATTCGCGCACACTGCTTCTCAAGACGATGCCGGTTCCTATGCGTTACGCTATAGCGTGGTCCAAAATACGCTTTCATAGGCTGTCACTCAAAGAAAACTTGGAGGTCCAGATAGCGAGCTCCTCCTCGCTCGCAAGCAAATAATAAAAGAAAAAAGTGTCTCTGGACCAGCAGGTGAAAACAGTTGTAGGCTTTATTTTCCAATGGTATATAAAACATAGGGATAACACACAATCCAGTGGTGTATGCAGGTTCGGTCTTACGCGTTTCGGCAAGAGCTTACGCCTTAATCATAGACCATACCTGAACCTCATACACCTGGAGCTTATAACGGCATGCTTATTCCCTCCCTCTTATTTGGCATTTACTCTATGTTATCAAATTACAAGTTACAGAGAACTCTTAAGGGGATAGTGTAACCTTCAATGAACATTCATTTGATGCATATTAAATAAACATATATTAAGCTTTTACATAGACTTCAAAGCAAAGGGCAATCTATATATCAATGATTTAAACAAACTTTGGAAGTGGTTTTACACTTTAGTCGAATGATGCAACTTAGGTTTCAACTCTTAGATTTGGTTATTTACTTCGTAACCTAAAAAGCTTTTTCTCTAGTCAGCCTATAACAAATTAATACACTTAGGTAAAGACTTTAGAAAATATACACATATTACTTATTTTTCTCAGGTTGCAACTCATGACATAAATTAAAGAGACATGGTAGATAGTAGATAGGAGAAGGTTATCATTTACTCTATTTTATAAAGACATTAGTGACAGGTTATTTAAACAGTGTATAAAAGGGATTAAGGAGGGATTTGTGGAGGCAACCAGCTTATTTTACTGTTTGTATAGATAGATATCATATCCAACAATTAATGATATCATGTTCAGAATTAAACCCAAGTGGGACCAAAGTTTTAAACAAAAAAATCCAATAAGCTTCTTGTTTTTTTAGGATATTTAGACGATCACCCCCTCTATGGGACTTGGGTATATGTTGAATAGCAGACCAACTGAAAAAACTTAATTCTTGGTTATGTTCTTCAATAAAATGAGTGGCAAGGGCTGAGCAAGCAATATTTTTTTCAATGTTATATATATGCTCACGTATCCGGGTTCTTACATCCCTAGTGGTCATTCCAATGTACTGTTTTTTGTGTTCTCTACACTCAATAAGATATATCACATGATCTGTTGAACATTTAATACATCCTTTTATGTTATATTCAGAACCTGTCACATAAGATCTACATTTTTGAGTGATGTTAATATATCCACAGGCCCTACATCTCTTTGTTCCACATTTATATGTGCCGTTGGTCTGTAACCAACTGCTTCTTTCATTATCTTCTTTCAGTTTATTTGTTTTGAGTTCACTTGGAGATACAATATCTATATACGAATTTGCAGCCTTTTTCTACTGCTGATTTTAGTTTTTCATCTCCATATATGTGGTAGATATTTTTTAACCATATCACAAATTTTGTTATATTGGTTAGAATATTGGGTTATGAACATAGGTCTGTCATCTTTACACATGTCTTTAGGTTTATCAAGAAGGAGATTAACTCTTTCAAGTCTATCTACTTCTTTACTGACACTCTTAATTTGATTGAACATATACCCAAGTCCCATAGAGGGGGTGATCGTCTAAATATCCTAAAAAAACAAGAAGCTTATTGGATTTTTTTTGTTTAAAACTTTGGTCCCACTTGGGTTTAATTCTGAACATGATATCATTAATTGTTGGATATGATATCTATCTATACAAACAGTACAATAAGCTGGTTGCCTCCACAAATCCCTCCTTAATCCCTTTTATACACTGTTTAAATAACCTGTCACTAATGTCTTTATAAAATAGAGTAAATGATAACCTTCTCCTATCTACTATCTACCATCTCTCTTTAATTTATGTCATGAGTTGCAACCTGAGAAAAATAAGTAATATGTGTATATTTTCTAAAGTCTTTACCTAAGTGTATTAATTTGTTATAGGCTGACTAGAGAAAAAGCTTTTTAGGTTACGAAGCAAATAACCAAATCTAAGAGTTGAAACCTAAGTTGCATCATTCGACTAAAGTGTAAAACCACTTCCAAAGTTTGTTTAAATCATTGATATATAGATTGCCCTTTGCTTTGAAGTCTATGTAAAAGCTTAATATATGTTTATTTAATATGCATCAAATGAATGTTCATTGAAGGTTACACTATCCCCTTAAGAGTTCTCTGTAACTTGTAATTTGATCACATAGAGTAAATGCCAAATAAGAGGGAGGGCATAAGCATGCCGTTATAAGCTCCAGGTGTATGAGGTTCAGGTATGGTCTATGATTAAGGCGTAAGCTCTCGCCGAAACGCGTAAGACCGAACCTGCATACACCACTGGATTGTGTGTTATCCCTATGTTTTATATACCATTGGAAAATAAAGCCTACAACTGTTTTCACCTGCTGGTCCAGAGACACTTTTTTCTTTTATTATTTGCTTGCGAGCGAGGAGGAGCTCGCTATCTGGACCTCCAAGTTTTCTTTGAGTGACAGCCTATGAAAGCGTATTTTGGACCACGCTATAGCGTAATAGCGTAACGCATAGGAACCGGCATCGTCTTGAGAAGCAGCGTCCGCGAATTGTGGAGGTGTTGTGGAGGTGTAAGATTTTCACCCATCGGTAATGGCAAGACCTCACGCCTGAAAGCGGCTGAATAGAGGCATCCGGTGCGGAGTGGTGAGTGCCCTGAGAATAGGGCTATAATCTTTCAACATAACACTGAAGCTGCATGCTCTGAATTAGACTTTTTCTGCTGCACTAATATTGCTAATCTGCTGTTTTTTTATTTGCTTGCCTTTGCTTGCTATAAGGCTATATAAGGCTGTACACGGAGCAAAGCAAATGTGTTTGTGTGTGTAATAAATATGCTTGCATTTTAGAGAGTGGTTATGGTAATTCATTTTAATTATTCAACATTTCTGTTGTGTTGCTATAAAAAAAAAATCAATAGTGAACGTCCAACCACCTGTTGCCTTTTTTGGATGAACCAATCAGGGCTTTAATTTGTGGAAAACAAGGCTGCCAATGGTCATAATGTTAGCATAAAATGCATTGTTTTGCTGTTGTTATCTGTTAAAGTCAAAGAGTTAAATATATGTAACAAGGTTAGCCTTGAGTAGTCAGTAGAGTGCACGTCAAGGTCTGAGAATTAGAAAATCCACAATTTTCAGAGCCAAATTACTTAAAAAAGTGGTCAAAATAAAAATGAACGTATATATCAAAGTTGGTTTACTACGCATAACTACAGGTTTTATATAAAAATCTCTAAGTGTTTACTGTCCCTTTTAATGTCAATATAACACGTATTTGTAATTGTGTCTTGACTTGCCGCTGTATAAACAGTTATTTTCCATTTCATCTTAATTTATAGCTTCTTGCATATAACTTAAATAGATCCAATTTGATCCTGCAAATTTCTCTTTAACTCTTTTATTTACCTTTACTTCAGCTGGATTTAGTGTTGCAAAGATGTCAATATCCATTTCCGGAAATCCGGCTGCAAACTGGACTAAATCTCCAGTTTTTGCCCCACCTGTAGTAGTAGTGATGTGAAAAGAGGTATGAATTAAATTCTGTAATCAAACACGTGCAGAGAATACAATAGTTGTGAGTTTTTTTACAAGCAAAGGTTCAATTAGACACAAAGCAGAGTCATCAAAGGCATAAACAGCTGAGATTGTTTCCCAAATGTGCCAATACAGGTACTGTATATAGTGTAATTAAAATAAATCATCAGTGAAATCCCACATAAAAAGGCACTCCTTATCCCTGTTTGCTCATGGAGCTGTACACTTCCATATGTATATAATGTCGATTTAAACGGTCAAATCAAGTTCATGACACCCAACATATGTCTGAAAAATGTAAAGGAAAGGGAGCACATTTTACTGGTGTCTGTTAAAGGGACAGTAAAGTCAAATTTAAACTTAAATGGACTGGACAGAGCATGACATTTTAAACAACTTTTAAAGTTACTTATGTAATCAATTTTGCTTAGTTCTCTTGGAATCCTTTATTAAAAAGTAACCTAGGTGAGCTCAGGAGTGTGCACGTGCCTCTAGCCATCTGCCAGGAGTGTTTGCAACATTGTTTGCAGCAACGTCATGCATAGATACAAACATTGCTGCCATCGACTTCTAAAGACACGTGCATGCTCCTGATCTTCTATCAGCCTACATAGCCTTACTCTTAAAAGGACATAATACTCATATGCTAAATCGCTTGAAACTGATGCAGTATAACTGTAAAAAGCTGACAGGAAAATATCACCTGAGCATCCCTATGTAAAAAAGGAAGATATTTTACCTCACAATCTCCTCAGCTCAGCAGAGTAAGTTCTGTGTAAAAAGTTATACTCAGCTGCTGTCCAGCTTCAGGAAAGAAAAAAAATGAAGAAATGAACAGCAGCCAATCAGCATCAGCAGTGCTGAGGTCATGAACTCTTTTACTGTGATCTCATGAGATTTGACTTAACTCTCATGAGATTTCATTGTAAACTTCCTTACACTGAATAGGGAAATAAGATGAGTGTTCACGTAAGCTCGCTCCTTCCGCTGTCCCGGGACAGACATACTAATTTGTTGCTTAGAAGTCCTTTACAATGGGATGTGGCTACTGAGGAACTTTTGAGGTAAAATATCTTTCTTTTTTACATAGAGATGTTCAGGTGATATTTTCTAGTCAGCTTTTTACAGCTATACTGCATCACTTTCAAGTGTTTAAACATTTGGGTATTATGGCCCTTTAACAAAGCATACCAAGAGAGCAAAGCAAAATTGATATTAGAAGTAAATTGGATGGTTGTTTAAAATCACATAGTCTATCTGGATCATACAAGTTTAATTTTGACTTTACTGTTCCTTTAATATTTTATTTTACTATTTATTAGCAATGAGTGAAAATAACAACTCTTAAAGTGATGGTAAACTATCCATATGTGCACATTAAGGGCAAGATATCGAGGGGATCTCTAAATATCGCTTGAATGCAAGCGATATTAGTGCTCTACTGGGTAATACCAGCGCACACTAATGTGCCTAATGTGCACCGGTAATACAAGTAAAGCGCTATGCAAACGCGAGCTCAAGTTCGGACTGCGCTCACGAGAGCGAGCTTCCATAGAGACCGAATTATCAAATGTCTATCGGACCTGATCCGACAGTGCGGATCAGGTCCGACAGACATCGCTGAATGCAGAGAGCAATACTCTCTCCGTATTCAGCATTGCACCAGCAGCTCACAAGAGCTGCTGGTGCAACGCTGCCCCCTGCAGACTCGCGGCCAATGGGCCGCCAGCAGGGGGTTGTCAATCAACCCGATCGTACTCGATCTGGTTGAATTGTGGCGATTCCTTCCCGCCTGCTCAGAGCAGGCGGACAGGGTTATGGAGCAGCGGTCTTTAGACCACTGCTTCATAACTGCTGTTTCTGGTGAGTCTGAAGACTCGTATATATTCATATACATATATTTACTGGGCACACACAAATTCCATAGACCACAATGTAAAGGCACTTTTCAGTGCCATTTTTATCTAACACCCCACTCCCACCAACTCCAAAAACTACCTAATGCTAACTTTTTTTTTTTATAAAAAACTATAATGCCCTCTATTTTGAGGGCATTTGGGGCACGTTTAGAAAATGAACCAGAGATCGTATCTCTGGTTAATTTTCTTAGTGCTAATTGCTACTGTAAAAAGCTTATATCTAGCAAAGCAGGAACACTAATTTGTATTTATTAATAGTCGAGCGGACATGATCTGCTGCACTAAATCATGTCCGCTCGACCTCGCTAAATGCCGACAGCATATGCTGTTGGCATTTAACATTGCACAAGCATTTCTAGTGAAATGCTTGTGCAATGCCGCCCCCTGCACATTGGCGGCCAATCACCCGCTAGCAGAGAGTGTCAATCATCCTGATCGTATCGGTCTTACGACAGCTGCTTCTTAACTTATGGGGCTCCGAAGCAGCATTCGCTGCTTAATAAATGGAGCCTCTAGTGTTGATCTCAGTCTATGCTTTGATCGTTGTCTGCATCTTACCTATTACAGGTTTCATAATCTGGAAGTAGGCATTCTGTGACATTTGCAGGGACTGATATGCATTTTTGTATTTCTCGAATATTAGGGTTCTCTTGCTTTGTGGACAGGCTGATATATCAGGTGACTTGGTGCTTGATCTAAAATAAAAAAAGAAAATAAAAGTAAACAACATTATATATATATATTAATTAAATAGGGGAAGGCATCTTAAACCTTCCTGACCTTCTCGAAGCTTACCTGGTTGAGACTTAAATCTGCTGTGTTTTTTTCTGTAGGGATCTTGTGTAAATTACACCCTAAGTTGATCATCAGTAATCTTTAATTAAGTGGGATTTTATTTTGGTAATATTACAATTACGATTTGAAAAGTGAAGTTTAATTTATTTCTCCTGCAACTCTAGGGACCCTATGGGGAGCCCGAGGTTGGTGATCCCTTAAAGACAAATCGATCTACAAAATAGTGATTTACAAAAAAAGCCTGTAATTCCATTTGGAATCATTTCTCTTCTTGTTACATAGAAACATAAATGTAACAGCAGATAAGAGCCATAGGCCCAGCAAATCTGCTAATATTTCTTAAAAGTATAAACTTATCTAGTTCGTAGGACAGCCTTATGCTTGTCCCATGCATTCTTCAAGTCCTCCACAGTGTTTGTCATTACCACCTCATAAGGAAGTTTATTCCATGAATCAATCACTCTTTGGGGCCCATTTATCAAGCTCCGATCGGAGCTTGTGGGCCCCGTGTTTCTGGCGAGTCTTCAGACTCGCCAGAAACACCAGTTGTGAAGCAGTGGTCTAAAGACCGCTGCTCCATAACCCTGTCCGTCTGCTCTGAGCAGGCGGACAGGAATCGCCGGAAATCAACCCCATCGAGTACGATCGGGTTGATTGACACCCCCTGCTGGCGACCCATTGGCCGTGAGTCTGTAGGGGGCGGCGTTGCACCACCAGCTGGTGCAATGCTGAATACGGAGAGCGTATTGCTCTCCGCATTCAGCGATGTCTTGCGGACCTGATCCGCACTGTCGGATCAGGTCCGCAAGACATTTGATAAATAGGCCCCTTTCTGTAAAGAAGTGCTTCCTCAAATTATTTCTTAATATACCACCCTTCAGCTTGAGATCATGATGACCCCTTGTTCTTGAATTTTCCTTTTTATTTAAAATACTCACTGGCTCAGTTTTGCTAAGCACTTTAATATACTTGAAAGTTGGTTAAAAACGTAATTTATTTTGTAAACAAAAATCACACAAGCAATGTGAAGGTTCCTTCATTAAAAGTCATCAAAGCTTGATACTGGTTTGCCTCATGATATGACTGATTATTCAGTTTCATTGTATGTTACATAATAATTAGCAAGAAATGAATAACGTCATGTAAATTCAGTTTGTTTTGGTCAGCAATTGTGTGACTAAATATAGGACTAGATAGCTTTTCTACAAATTCAACAGATTGACAATACATTTTGCATGGTACAAAAAGAGACAACTTGTTTTATTAATCTTTTGCTAATCATAATTACCCCCACTGGAGTGAGCACAATGTTATCTATATGGCACACGTGAACTAATGCCCTCTAGCTGTGAAAACTGTCAACTGTATTCAGATAAGAGGCGACCTTCAAAGGCTTATAAATTAGCATAGCCTACCTAGGTTTAGCTTTCAACTATGAATACCACAAAGCAAATTTGACTAGACTGTCCCTTTAATTAATTTTGTTCAGTGTGTTTTTCATTTTGTACCCTGTGCCTTTTGGGGTATGCCCTATTAGCAGCAATAATTTTAGACACATAGAACATGTGTAATTCACTTACTTTATCTCATTAGCATTTATCCCTCTAATTTGTTCTTCACTTAGGGAGCAGATATACGGTGCTAGGCTTGTGAGTGTAGTACCATCCAAACTAGCAGTAGGCGTTAGTAGATAGCGAGTAACTAAAGTGTTGACCTATAGAACAAAAAAAAAAAGGAAATTTAACATTAAAAGATACATATACGTATAAATTGTTAAACGGATAGAAAGGTCAAAATGTGTATGGACGTATTTCATTTTTAAATACAAGCATTTTTACAATATTCTTCCATCAGCAAAAATGCTTCTGGTAAACATTATTATTGTTTTTTAGAGGCATATGCACATACACCCGTGCACCGATGTCATAAAAGCCACTGCTTACTCTCTGAGAAGGTGTTTTAATACTGGTGCACAGGCCCTCACACCATGGGGTATATGTATTAAGCAGCGTATGCTGCTGTTTCTGCACGAGCTTTCAGGCTTGTTGGAAAAATAAGTTAAGAAGCAGCGGTCATAAGACCTCTGCTCCTTAATTCATTCGCCACCTCTGAGGTGGCAAAATGCAATCATGATTGACACCCCCTGCTAGCGGCCGATTGGCTGCAAATGTGCAGGGGGCGGCATTGCACAAGCATTTCACCAGCATTTATCGATGCGAATAATGTCCGACATTTGTTAAATCTACCCCCATATGTAAGTATGCCACTGAAAAACACTTATAACATTTACTAGAAGCATTTTTGCTAATGGAAGTTTATTGCAAAAAAAAATGCTTAGCTACAGCTTGAAAAAAAAAAGAATTCTGAGTTTTTAGCCCCCCAAAGTTATACTTACCTTGTTTCCTCTCCAGGTTCTTCTGATCAGGTCCTCTTTTGAAAAGCGAATTACGGGTGCGCTGTCACAATCGCGCTATTCAACTACATGTAACATGCTCTGGTTTGGTAGCAGGACCACGCTACATTTAGTTCAATAGTGCAATCGAGAATCTGCTTTTGAAAAGAAGACCTGATCAGAAGAGCTTGGGCCTCCATTACATATGCAGCGTCGCCCGCAAAATCCTCCGGCGCCAGATTTTACACGATTTTGGTATTACATATACAGCGTAGCATACTAGTTACGCGCGTATATTTCACCTGTCACTCGCAATTATTACTCCCATAGGCTAACATGGGACCGCGTCGTAAATCGGTATCCAATATCCAGCGCAAGGACTAACGTGGCGAAAATGGAGAAATCTTACTCCATTTTTACCTCGCCATAAAAGGCAACCGTAGCAGGCCTTGCACTGAGTATGGGAGCACCATAACTCCTGAAAATACCTGCAAAAATAAACGAACACCTAACGCATGCGCAATGTCTATCTACCTGTCAACCGCAATCCCCCACCGCAATAACTAATAAAGTCTATTAACCCCTAAACCGCCATAGCCCACAACGCAATAAACCTAACACCTAACCCCCCCTAAATACACTACTTCTAAAATAAAAATAAACTAAGTATACATTAAAGGGGCAGTCTAATCCAAATTCAGGAGTAGACTGTCCCTTTAAGCAAGAATTACAGATTGCGGATATAGGGGTTTTACATGTCGGACTTATTTTTGGGAGACGTGTTAGACTTTTACGGGAGATTTGTTATTTTCTTTACTTTTCTTAGGCGCCGGCAGTTTCTAAAGTGCCGTAAGTCACTAGCAACTCCAGAAATTTGTATTTACGCTCATTTCTGGACATCTATGCCACTTAAGAAATGCCGGCGCCGTATATGTAATACCCCGATGTGCAAGGTGAAATTACGGGCGGCGTGGGTTTCTGCGATTACGCTGAAACCTGCGCCGTATAGGAAACAAGGTAAGTATAACTTGGGCTAAAAACTCTGAAATATTTTGTTTTTTCAAGCTGTCGCTAAGATAACATTATATAATTCTGCACTGTGTGCAGAATTATGTAACATTAGTTTTTGCGTTTACTGTCCCTTTAACCAAGAATGTTACAAAACAGGACTGCTAATTTTATTTGTATCATATAAATCTCACCTTGGAATCGTTGCTCTGCCATGTGGCTTTCTCTAATAAAGTAGCCAAAGTATCCACCTTGGTGATATTCCACTTTGCTATTTCTTCTGCGGTGTACATTCTTGCAATATTGCCTAAAACCATAAGATATTCCTCTGATACGCCATTTGGGAAAATCTGTTGAGAAAGAAAAGATTGAGTTAAACATCAAAGGTGTAAAAATATTAATGTAGCAATACAGGCACCTTTTTATTCTGCATCATTTGTTCACGTTTTCCCACAGCGGATGCAGTTTCATAAATTGCCTAATACTACCGCAGATTTTTATAGTTGTACATAATAATACTTTAGTTTGACTGTTTATTGTTTAGGTTTTAAAGGGATATGAAAGTACATGCGGATTAAGACTGTGTATTTAGGTGCAGGCTTCCCCCATGTTTCCATAAAATAAAGTCTCAAAGAAGCACATTGCAGTCTTTTAATTAAAGAGACAGTAACCATCTTGACATTATTATATAAAATGTTTAGTTATGTGTAATTATTTATTTTGCCCCCTTAATGTAATTTAGCTCTGTACATTGAAACCTTTTTAATTCTTATAATTTGAAATGCACCTGCTGAATTCTCAGTGCTAACCCTGCTACAATGCGTCCCTTATTGGCTTTATCAGATAACAACTGCAAACCAATGCACTTTACACTAACATTATGTCAATGGTTAGCCTTGTTGTCTGCAGAGTAAAGCCCAGATTGGCTCCTTCAAATAAGGCATATGGTGGGTGGGGTTTGGCTTTTGAAAAAGAATTGCAGTAAAAAAGATGTTAATTTGTTTTAAAAGAATTAAGACTTGGCTGATATGTTATTCTATAACAACAGAAATGTCTTGTAATTTACAAGGTGTTTACTGTTCCTTTAATGCCGCCATAAAATTATGTATGTATAATATTTCTTATTGACTTTGATGTCCCTTTAAATATGATTGTTTAAGGTTAATTGAACAATAAAGATGTGGGCTACACAATGTATAACGGTTACTGTGCGGTTGCAGCAGTATACCTAGTTAATGCATTTATTTTACTCATGGTTTCCTCAATATATTTAAAGGGACAGTAGACACCAATTTTCATTTAACTGCATGTAATAGACCCTACTATAAAGATGCACAGATACTGATATAAAAATCCAGTGTAAAACTGTTTAAAAACTTACTTACAGTTTAGCACAGATGAAAATGTTAGCTGGAACACACATTGCAAGTGGTTCTATAGCAAAAAAAGCAGACACTCCCCCCTCTCCCTTCCTCTGCATATGAAAAGACCCTTTACACAAACAATAGCAAGCTGGAATAGGTATACATCAGTATTCTTCTAAAACTTTGAGGCTTGGTTAGGAGTCTGAAAATCAGCGCAATGCTATTTAAAAATAAGCGAAACTATAAAAAAATTTTTTAAAAAAAATGTATGGGCTATATTAATGGATCATCTACAAAACATTTAAGCAAAGAAAAATATAGTGTATAATGTCCCTTTAAATAAAATGTAACAAATATTAGTCATAGCGCACCTCATCCAGCTTCTTCTTTAATACTGTTAACTGATCATCACTGAATTCCAATCCTCCTAAAATGTCCAGATTATCTTTCACCACTCCTACGTCCAGGCAGTTTTCCAGCTCACTGCTTGTGTAGCTGAGTACTAGGAGCTCTTTCTGTTTTGTAATCACGTCCGTAGTAATCTTGTTGTCGCAAGCTAGTGAATATTGAAACTGGCGTTAAAACACATTTACCCAAGTAGAGATTCAATGCTTCTATTTCATTATTAAACATATTGGGTTCTAGAAAGTTCCCCAATTATTTTTTTTAGCACCCCTAGCGTCACTGGTGCCAGGGCTCCTGAATTTATAACCGACCTTATTTTTCTTGTCTACTAATATTTACAGTACAGTACTGCTTAGCTTTATGGCTTAGAACACATGAAAGGAAACAGCAGCAACCTGGAACCCTAGTGCAGAGATAAAGGTAGGCATCTTCAGTAACTGCACAAAGCCTACAACTAAATGTGACTTGACATGAAGAAAAATAAAACAAAAAGCAATGTGAATGTTGGTAACATTTGTTATGGTTTTAAGAACCCTACAGATTCACTTTAACAATTATGGAATGCATGTCCCTTTCTTTCATGTAATTGTCAAGAGTCAATGAGCTAGTGACGTATGGGATATACAATCCTACCAGGAGGGGTCAAAGTTTCCCAAACCTCAAAATGCCTATAAATACACCGCTCACCACACCCACAACTCAGTTTTACAAACTTTGCCTCCCATGGAGGTGGTGAAGTAAGTTTGTGCTTGATTTTTATGATTTCTTCTATGATATGCGCTTCTAAGCATTCTGAAGCCCAATTCCTCTCAGAGTACAGTGTTTGTCAGAGGGATGTGAAGAGAGTATCACCTATTGATTTTATGGTTTCCCTCAGGGAAATCTTTTCAAGGGTTCTCTGTTATCGGTTGTAGGGATTCATCTCCTACCTCCCTTTTCAGATCAACTATATACTCTTATATATATGCTATATGTGGATGGGTGTCTTTCGGTAAGTGTGTATCTTTATTTAAGACACTATCAGCTATGGTTTGGCACTTTATGTATTAATATAAAGTTTGAAATATATGTATTTTACTTATATTTGCCATGAGTCAGGTCTATGTATATTTCCCTTTGCAGTCTAGACAGTTTCAGTATAGGAATCATGTTTGGGAAGTTTATTTAAACTTTTTTTCTTACCTGAGGTCTCAGTCTTTGACTTGTTTTTCAATTTTTTTCGCTGGCAATTCTAGGCTTGCAAGGACGCAAAATGCTGTTATTTATTGCGTCATTCTTTGGTGGCGCAAATTTTGTCATTTCCTGCGTCTTTGTTGACGCTTGTTTTTTCGTGAAGTTGCATTTGTTATGATGCGAGTTGCGTCATTTTCTGGTGGTTTTGCGGCAACATTTTTTTTCCTTTTGCGTAATGCGTCATTCTTGGCGCCCAAATTTAGTTATTTTACCCCTCTTCCTCTATTGCTCGCTGTTTTCATGATTTTTGAAAGCTATTATGCCTGCTTTTTTATTTCATTTTTTGTTTAAAAAAAAAATGCTATCTTTGTTTTCCTATTTACTGAAACTGTTACATTGTGGAAATTGAATGTTTTGCCTAATGTTATTTTTCTTTTTCTGTTACATTTTGCGAAATATCTTATTTTGATTCTGACTCTGATGTTACTGTAGAAACAATGATGCCCTGAAACACAATTCATCAAAGCTAAGTGTGTTTTATTTATTAAGCTATTATTTTCTTCAGCTCAATTATGTGGCATTTATTTATCATATTTTAAATTATTCATGTTTCTATATGTACAATGGCATTTACTGTTTTTACTTTCTCAGTTCATGTACTTGATTTCATCTGCAAATATCATATGTTATTGTTTTTATCATAAAAGGTTATGTCTGCTATTATGTCTTTAATTAAACTTACAAGGCCTTTTCAAAATTATTAAGAATTAATTAATTTTGTTCTGACCGACAGCATACTTAAGTTTATTCTACTAATAAAGGTTTCCTTGGCTCAAAGGACCCTGTATCAGACAGTTTTGTTAAAAATTTTCCTTATTTTTCATTTGAACATTTTTTTTGTTCTTTGTTGAGGCATTTTTGTTATTTTTAGCTTTTAGGAGCCTAGTCCTCCTATTAATCCTTTTTAAAATTGGATTTTAAGATTTTATTTTGCTCCTGAGGTTTTTTTTCCTATTCATTATATTATCTGTAATATATTCTAGATAATGGTTATTCTGATTCCCTTTTGGGACTGTACTACTATTTCTATTGAAATTAGTACTTATTTTTAGGATTCTTTAGCGTTTGAATATAGCCTTAGTAGAGCATATTCACGTACTGTTTATATTTTTAGCTCAGCCTTATCTGTGGCTGACATTACTGTTCTCTCAACCTTTTGTTGAACAGTTAGCATAAGCAGTTTCAGATTCTCAAGTATATATCTATATTTATTTACTTCAGATGTATTCATTTTGTTATGTTTACTATATCTATTATTATGGTTTCAAATATATTTTATTATCTCTATCTTGTTAGGATAATAATTTGTTTGATTTTTATTATTGGAAAGATAAGAACACACCGTGCATCCCAGATTCAAGGTAAAAACGTATAGAATTTAATAGTGCACACAATCTGTTGCACTTACAAGATTAAAATATTAAAATGCCTTATGAGAGAGTTTCTCCAATCCTCACGAAACAGCAGGTAGTGACCTCTGCTCCTCCAGTGGCTTTATTGATCACCAATGTCCGTTTTAAAGTTATAAATAACCAATGTCAGCCAGATGGGAAAAGTCTCTTCTTAAATGCAAAATATTATAATTGTAGTTAAAAGTAGACCATCCTGTTTACGCGTTTCGTCTGTCCTTAGCAAACTTTTTCAAGACAATGGATGTATGATCTCCACTATTTCTGGAGGTTTAGAGTTTTTTCTGCCCTACTTTAGTCCGGTAATGTAGATCAGTTGGTGAATGTCCTGACTACAACGCTTGTTCTAGATCCAAGGGTTATAGTTTCATATCCTGGCAGGGTTAATACAGCCCTTCGACCTTTTGTGGTCAATTTACTGTGTACCATTTATTTGGGTAATAATAACTATTTTTATCAGCTGCTGATTTGGTTAACTCCGAGTGCAAGCACTGAAAAAGCATTTTTTTGTATCCTTCTGGGAGAAAAATGCTATATAATTACTAGTTATTAAGACTGCATGAAGGTGCGGTTCTCAAACCAGTCCTTTTGGTGGGGAGCAGATTAAATTGTCTTTGGAAGCTCAGTCTAAAATCTATATTATTCTTAGGGTTTTGAATAGATTTTTAGAATGAGACCTTCTATGGGAAGATTCTTTCTTTCTTAGTACACTCTGTGAATTTTTTTCAGGAGTGATTATACCAGTTCTTTAGCAGGAACAGGGTTTGGGTTTCTATTCAATTCTATTCTTTGTCCCAAAGAAGAAAGGTTTATTCAGTCCAATCTTGGATCTGAAAACATTATATTGTTTTGTAAGGGTCTCAACTTTTAAGTTGGCGACTATAAGGACTATTATGCCTTTTGTTGTGCAAGGTCATTTTATGTCCACTCAATTTTACAGGATGTTTATCCTCATATTTTATTTAATTCAGACCACTTTTGGTTTCTGAGATTCTCTTTTTTAGGTAAGCTTTACCAGTTTGTCCCTTTTCCATTTGGTCTAGTGACAGCTTTATGAATCTTTTCAAAGGTTCTTGGTGCCCTTCTTTCTGTATTCAGACAGTAGGGTATTGTGGTGCTTCCTTATTTGGATGGTATCTTTGTATTAGCTTAAACTTTTCTTTTATTAGAATCTGTCATGAATCAACTAGTTTTGTTTCTTCAAGACATGGTTAGAGGATTTAATCTACCTAAGAGTTTCGTGATTCCTCAGACTAGGGTCACCTTTTTTTGGGTTTCTAGATGGATTCAGTGTTCATGACTTTGTCTTTATCGGACAAGAGTCAATTGTAATTGACGTTAGCCTGTCTAAACTTACAGTCTAGAACATTCTTTTCAGTGGCTATGTGCATGGAAGTTTTAGGTCTCATAACTGCAGCATCAGACGTGGTTCCTTTTGCTCATTTTTCATCTGACACCTCTTTAGCTTTGCATACTGAATCAACGGTGCAGGGATTGTTTTCAGATATCCCAGTAAATATTCTTTAATTCCAACACTCAACTCTTTCTGATTTGGTGATTAGATTATCATCGTTTTTCAGGGGTCTCCTTTTGTTCATCCTTCCTGGATTGTATCCTTGGAGTTCTAACGCCGCAGGAATTCCACTTCCCTCCCCCCTCCCAGTTACCACGGCATTTAATTAGGTTGTGCAGATACTGGAGAAGAGCTGTGGTAACCCAGGAGGTGGAAAGGGAAGTGGAATGCTGCAGCTTCTGTGTATATCTGCATCTTTCTGCCTTTGAACATAGTACTGCACAAAACACAGACCGCTCCAGCAGGAGGGTTGTCTAAACACTAGTTAGGTAATGTGGAAAAAAGCCTTGTTCTGTAGCTACTGGGTATTACAAACGTATTGTCATAAAGTCAGAGAACTTCAAACTTTAACATCATTTTTAGGACCTTAAGCAGCAAAATTGATAATACATATTAATTCAAAACTTTATTTTCTTGTAATGCTTTATTTAATTAGCCCATATTTTTTGAGTGTATAATGTCCCTTTAAGTTATTAATTTCTCTTTTTTGGAGTCTTAATTTGGTTTAAGGATTTTGTAGGCTCTTTCTTTCGAGCTTATATTTTCTTTGTGGATTATTTACTTTCTTGGCAAGTGTTGTTTCTCTTGGCTATCTCTTCTGCCAGAATAGTTTCTGATTTATCAGCCATCTCTTGTGTGTCTCATTATCTGATTTTTCATCTAGATAAGTTGTTTTGTGGACTTCTTTATTTTTTCTCTTCCTAAGATTGTGAATTTGAACATTAGTAGAGAAATTGTTGTTTTTTCTTTGTGTCCTAATCCTAAAAAAATCTTTGAGAGTTCTTTACATCCTTTGGATGTGGTAAGAGCTTTATAATTCTAAATCAAGGTTACTAGGATTTCAGAAGACTTCTAGTCTATTTGTTGTTTTTCTGGTTCCAGAAAAGGTTAGAAAGCCTATGCCATTTCTTTGGCATCCTGGTTAAAGCTTTGGTTTCTCAAGGCTTATTTAGAGGCAGGTTAGGCTCCGCCTCAGAGATTTACAGCTCATTTTACCAAGTTAAGTCGCCATTTCTTGGGCTTTTTCAGAATGAAGCTTCGGTTGATCAATTTGCAAAGCAGTAATTTGGTCTTCTTTGCATACTTTTATTGTTTTTACCATAGTAATGTATTTTTCTTCTTCTGAAGCAGTCTTTGGTAGAAAAATTCTGCAGACAGCTGTCTCAGTTTGATTCTACTGCTTTTGATTTAATTTTTTTTTTAAGAAAAACTTAATTATTGTGTGGATTTAATTTCTCAGTGGAAATAGCTGTTATTTTATCCCTCCCTCTCTAGTGACTCTTCTGTGGACTTCCACATCTTGGGTATTTCTATCCCATACGTCACTAGCTCATGGACTCTTGCCAATTACATGAAAGAAAACATAATTTATGTAAGAACTTACCTGATAAATTCATTTCTTTCATATTGGCAATATTCCATGAGTCCCACCCTTTTTATGGTGGTTATGTTTTTTTTGTGTAAAAGCACAATTATAATTCCAGTTCCTCTTTTTGTATGCTTTTTTACTCCTTTTGTTATCACCTCACTACTTGGCTATTCATTAAACTGAGTTGTGGGTGTGGTGGGAGGTGTATTGATAGGCATTTTGAGGTTTGGGAAACTTTACCCCCTCCTGGTAGGAATGTATATCCCATACGTCACTAGCTCATGGACTCTTGCCAATATGAAAGAAATTAATTTATCAGATAAGTTCTTACATAAATTATGTTTTTTTTATATTATCCTATAAATTATATAGTGTATATGTATATATAGTGTGTGTATATATATATATATATATATATATATATATATATATATATACAGTGTTAATATACCTTTTATCTCTGATTACCTTGTATCTTAGCCTCTTCAGACTGCCCCCTTATTTCATTTCTTTTGACAGACTTGTATTTTACCCAATCAGTGCTGACTCATAAATAACACCACGAGAGTGAGCACAATGTTGTCTATATGGCACACATGAACTAGCACTGTCTAACTGTGAAACACTGTCAAAATGTACTTAGATAGTAGGCGGCCTTAAAAGGCTTAGAAATTAGCATATGAGCCTACCGAGGTTTAGCTTTCAACTAAGAATACCTAGCGAGCAAAGCAAATTTGATGATAAAAGTAAATTGGAAAGTTATTTAAAATTGCATTCCCTATCTGAATCATGAAAGTTTAATATTGACTAGACTGTCCCTTTAATATATTTTGTCTCTAACTACCAATTGTATCTCAATATCACATGTATATTTGGAATTTAACATTTGTGTGAACTACCTACAACATATGTTTCTCGTTTGTTTTTCAAAATTTTGGATTGTTGTGCAGCAAAATAGAAATCTTCACTTACTTATTGCTCGGTACATTCTAGTTGTTGACATTTTCAGCTGGCTCATAGTAAATGAGAATGATATCTTATCCTTTTTCTTGATTGTTGTCAGGTAATCTGGGAAGAATCTTAATCTTACAGTCTGCATTAGAAGAAAAATAGAAGACAAATTCTGATTGGAACTGTCATACTTTCTGGTCTTTAAAATAATGGGTGTGGATTTGTTTTTGTAAAAGTCATGAAGATTCAGATGAGCTGAGCAGGTATGGTGACAGATGTTTTAGACGCAAGTTACTAAGGGAATGTGCAGGTGAAATTATTGTTATATTAATTTGTAGTCTTTCCTGTTAATGTATTTCAAAGTATTTGTAGTAATGTAGAACAAATGGCTGTGTGATATTAGAATTAATGAGCAGTAATTAATATTGACAAACTGTATGACAAACCCTTTTTCATCATACAGGGGGATTGCCGATGAAATCCTGAGGATCGTTAGTGGCCTAGTGGGCGGTACTCCCAGGCTTCATGGGAGTGTCCTGGTGATGTCACCACATACACACGTGGTGGCGTTGCAAAGGGAGTATAACTGGGAAGCTGGATGGGGGGGGTTCTTTAAACACATGTTGATGACAATTTAGTAAAGTGATCACAGTAACAGCAGTTGGTATAAGCAAGGAATAAATGCCCTAGTTGTTTGAGAGTGGTTTTATCATATAACATTAATAAATTCAAATTACCGTTGGGACCTGATTAAGGACATTACTCGTCAGAGAACCAGCAAGATTTCCAATTCCCGTCAGGGTAGAGATTGTCCAGGTATTAGCAGGCCTGAAAAAAAAGTATATTTTATTACAATAATTTTAGACACATTGGCTAAGATTCTAATCCAGAACATCCTATTTTTGTGCTCGTTTGAAGGACCAAATAAGACAGGGCTTGACAAATTCAGGAGCCAGGGAGCCACTTGCCCTAGAATTTTACCTCTGGCTCCTAACTTTTTAGATTATTCTCCATATATCTATATGCAAATGCCTCTGTCTGGCTCTTAAAAGTATATCTGGCTCCTAAATATTCTTATTGGTTGCTAAATTTTAATTAGACTTGTCGACCCCTGCAAAAACATGTATTTAAAGGTACAGTTATTACCTTGTAATTACAAAACATTACTATTGTATTTTTATAGAATGAATGGTATATTAGCTAAATCCTAAACATTTTTTAAACAAATTTTCTGTAATTGTTTTAACATATCCAAATTCCATCCACTGTATGGCAAACTTGTTTAATATGCATAGCAAAACATTTTAAAGTCTCAAAGTGCTTACTGTCCCTTTCAATTCTGAATGCTTGCAATGAGTTCATTGAGTCACATTTTTAGTGCTTTCCAAATTAGTTTGGACTATATTAAAATGTGTCATATGTTCAACAGCGTTTATTTAATCTTTCAAAAAGCATTATCATAGTATTTTGAGGGTCTGTAAATACTCATCAACACATCACTCATTTAAATTGAAGTAATGTCCAATATTTCAGTTTTGAGTACAATAGACTTCTGTTATGAAAAATGTTTCTGGTAAAATCTAATACTATTTTAGTGGCATATGCACATGTCCGGTGCATGCCCAGTGTTCAAACACCTTGTCTGCTCATAGGGTCAGCAGTGGTTCGTATGACAACTCAGTCGTAGGTGACATGATGAACACAATCGCCAGTTTTCTGAGCTAGCGCAGGGTTTGAATGAGGGTGCGTTGATCATGTGCGGCATGTGTGTGTACCCCTGGGACAGTGATAGCTTTGGCTTTATTGGGAATATTTGAATAAAATATGCATTGTAGCAACTGTCCCATCTGCCATTCCGATGGGTAGGAATAGAAAAGGTTAATATTCCTTTGAGAGATGGCAATCTTGAATTGCTTCTTCTTAAAAAAACAAATGTGGATTTTCACTTTAAGAATGTACGGCACATGGGGGTTAAATAAAGACACAAAAGTAGCTACTTTCTTATAATAAATTAATTCTATCCATTTTTTTCACATGTATTGTGTATTCAGATTCTAATCACTTTGTCTGTTTTTCTTTAGTGCCACTTTTTGTTTTGTATCTATAATAAACTTTTTCTAAAATGGACACATGGGAACTTCTTTATCACCCATGAGGAACTATGTGCTATATATCCCAAGCAGGAGGAAGCTACATTAGTGAACACTTATTATTTATGTAACCACAAAGATCTTATTTTTTTAACACTGATAACTTAAGATATTTTATATTTCACATAGATAGATATCAAATGTGTTTTTGAAGTTTGTTATACCTCGCAAAAGACGGATGATTGGACACGTATAGTCACGTGATTGCCACGCTCCAAATGTACCTGATTAAAAACCTGGAGCCTAAAAACGAATTGTTTGGGAACTACTATGTAAAGCGTACCTGAAAGGGAACTTGGTCTGTTATAACTACTTGTTTAAGAACTATAGTTATGGAAATCTGATTTGTCAATAATACTTCATGCAACATTTTTCATTGGCTCACAAATGAACTATATACAAAAGTTTTTTTATCGTTTTATTGCCCTATATGGAAATTGAAATTTAGAATATGAACTATTCATACTGGGAAAATATTGAATTATGGTATTTATAGTTATATTAAAGCATATGTAATTTTTATTTTTATTTTATTCCCACTACGAATGGGAGTGTATACTCCTCAATTGTAAACCTCTTTCCTACACAGGTGTGCACTGTCTAGGAGATAGGTAGGAGGAGCCATTGGCCCCTATTTATGAAAGCCTGGTGGACCTGATCCGACAGTGCGGATCAGGTCCGCCAGACCTCGCTGAATTCAGTGAGCAATACGCTCACCGTATTCAGCATTGCACCAGCAGCTCACAAGAGCTGCTGGTGCAACGCCGCCCCCTGCAGACTCGCGGCCAATAGGTCGCCAGCAGAGGGTGTCAATCAACTCGATCGGGTTGATTTACACCGATGTCGGTCCGCCTGCTCAGAGCAGACGGACAGATTATGGAGCAGCGGTCTTTGTGACCGCTGCTTCATAACTGCTGTTTCTGGCGAGCCTGCAGGCTCGCCAGAAACACGGTGCATCAAGCTCCGATAAATATGCCCCATTATGTCTATATATTGTCAGAGGGTAAGTGTGTGATATAGCTCTATGTTGAGATTTTTTATTGCAGATTGAAAAGGTGGTTTCAACCGCTGTAACCAGTTAAGCTGTTTTAATTTGAGCTTTTAACTTGTAAGTAAAGCTGGGATTTTCTCTTTACATCTGTTCCGGTCTTTCTTGAATTAAAATAATACATTCCTCATATCTTCTATGAGTTTTTTCTATTTAGTGCATTTGTTGTTTGGAAAATACTTCCCTATTGTCGATCCTTTTCTTCAGAGGTTGCTTCCAAGAAAGCATTGGGCTTATCAACATAAAGCTTAGACGCCAACATTCCTAGGGACAGACTGTGCCGCCATTCTACAGTTTTATACAGGCAGGCTGTTTCTACCCATCATGGGAAGTGATAATTTATTTCTTTACTCTAACACTATTATCTTGTTTTATTACACCTTTAAAGTTTCATTATTTTCACTCTTTTAGCCATACATACCCATATTTCAGTAGAATCTGCCGCTCTATGGCTACTTTCTGTTGGGCAGTGAAGGAGGAACATGATTGTAGGGCGTTTAATATGTATGGGTCAGAACTATTAATTTCTTGGTCACTGAGATCACATGACAGGGATCCCAAAACCTGTAGATTTTCCTTCGTAATGTTTTCACTGGAGATGTTCTGTAAACAGATTATAAAAAATAATAAATGATAAAAACTAAATGCTAGTTTCTCATAGTGGCACACTATCACAATTTTTTTTCCTAATTAGGAAATAATTACATCATTTTTAAATGAGATTTAGTTACTTGGCTGTGTTTTTTTTCTTTATTATCCTTTAATGAAGCTAATGCTATACAGAAATACGTATGAAAGACATAATTCCAGTGTATCTGAAGTAATGCAGATAATAATAGACAAGACATACATTATCAAGACTTGTTATATCAAACTGGGCCAACTTCTGTTGTTTCTAAATGTCTTGTAATTAATTCATATACATATTGCTTGAATACGTTCTGATTATTTAAATGCATCTAATTGTATAGAATGTGAAAAGGACAGGGGAAAGATAATAAAATAAGGTTATGGGTTATGGGAAGATGAATAAGAATAATAAAAAGAAAAAGTATAGGGTAGGTTTAATGAACCAAGACCAAATACTCTGAGAGAATAAACTAATAACAAATACGAACATAATCAAGAGCTCTAGATGGCGGCAGTGTTTATGTTTGAAGACAATACCGCCCTATAGTGCTCCAGGCACGTGCACAATACCTACATAGGTATGCACTTCAATAAAGAATACCAATTTGAACAAAGAAAAGGTGTTCATAAAAATACGTAGAAAACTTTTTAAAATTGTATACTCTATCTTAATCATGAACTAAAGATGATCAGCTTTATGTCCCCTTAACCAACTAAACCAAGCTAACACCACTTAAACAGAAGCAGCCCCCCAAAAAAAATAATAATAATATATATATATACTACTCTAAACAAGACAATAGCTTGGAAACACCCTAAATAAAATCATAATAAACAACCGTGTCTTCTGTTGCTGTGTCTGTTTGTTATATCTTTTTACAGCCTTCAGGAACCTTCACAACGCCAAACTTTTATCAAATACACCTACACTATTAATGTCCTAGTTTCACGTTGAGTCATCTAAAGCCTGCCAATGAACAACTCCATGAGCCATCCAGTACAGTATCTACAGGCTACAGCCAACTCAACTCCATCCCTGTGATGCTCAAACATGCCCCTGGGCCACTTTTTGGTTAATCCCATACTGTTTGCATTAGCTCTCTTTCATTATGTGTCTCTATATTTATGATTGCATTAATGGATGATGTTCTGATTGTCTCATTGGATCGGTTGAGTACGATGTGTGTAGGCAGTCATATTACATTGATCACACATGCACATTTAAAAGCAATGTTCTTATGATCATAAGTTATACCAAATAACATTAGTATATCATTGTTAGTACAATGTAGATACAGCTAAGAAGCCCTTGAGGTGCAGACTCACTTATGAGAGCTTGCAACTGCAAGGAAAATGGCAATGATCTTAAAACTGCTGCTTCTTAAGCTCTCTACCACCTTAGAGGTGGTAAATCATCCCAGAATGATTCTTCTGGGCTGATTGGCAAACCTTTGCCTGTGCAATGTAAATGAGAGTGTTGGATGACTCTTCTCTAGCCCCAAACACTACTGAACAGGTTCACTGGGTGGTGACCTTGTCCCCCCACTCTTTTATAACTAGGGCCTTAGACTTTATATTTTTTTTTATAGGAGAAGTTGTATTATAAGTACCATGGATTGCAGTAGTCATCAACCTAATAAAGGTTAAAACATGTGAGCTTGCTTCCCTGGCTGTTTTTTAAATTAATAACAGGATTGGGATAACTGCAATTGCTCTATACTAAACCCCATAGGTGGTAGGTGGTCATCTGACTGACGAGCCAGCAAAAGTTTGATTAATTCCTGTACAAAACAATCAGGCATCAGGTTGCTGGCCAATCAAGAATGCTGGCTGTCACAATTAGACCCTGTCCACTGGAGTGAGAGGCAGATTTACAGAATTCCCTTCTGGATACTAGGGGGTCAATTTATAAAGCAACGGATGCTGCTTCCGACCCACTCCGATTCAGTTCTGCCTGAAGCGGAAGTTAAGAAGCAGCAGTCCTAAGACCGCTGCTCCTTAACTCGTCCGCCAACTCTGAGTTGGCGGACAGCAATTAGCCCGATCGAATATGATCGGGTTGATTGACACCCCCTGCTAGCGGCAGCGAATTGGCTGCGAATCTGCAGGGGGGCGGTATTGCACCAGCAGTTCACAAGAACTGCTGGTGCAATGATAAATGCCGACAGCGTATGCTGTCAGCATTTATCGATGTGCGGCGGACATGATTCGCTATAGTGGATCATGTCTGTCCGCACCATGGTAAATATACCCCTTGGTCTTTTCCGGCCCCTACAAACCACACAAACTGCTTCCTCTCTCTCCAGTTTCCCCTGGTACAAGGCTTCCTTCTGTTTCTTTACTTCTTTTCAGGACCACAACAGAACTGATATGTCAGGGGTGTGTTACAAGGAGAAATACTTGAGAATCAATGTTCTAGATCTTTGATTATACAATAATTATTGGGACTTACCAAGCAAGCCTTTGCACTATTTAGAAGGGAGGTTCTTTTTGAAGATCCTTGGGGTAAAAGATCAATATTGGACTGTCCAACAAGACTAAAATAAATCTTACAATTTTGAGAATTGTCATAGGTGCTGGAGCTGAAAAAGGGAAAACAACTGGCATTATTAATACAAACTATTTATAAAACACCTCTGTACATGCAACTTCTATTTAATCTGTAGATCTATAATCACTACTCATGTTTTTCATTCAGTGTTCCATTAGCATAGTGAAAACAGTGTATGTTCATTACTGGTTTGCCTGCTTTTTTCTGTATTTTACTTGTATTTTTTCATACCCAAAGTACTGGGGTGCATCTCTCTTTATTGTAATATAGTGCAGTTTTGATGATCTTTTCTTTAGATTTGATAATAATATGTATAAAGCAGTTTACCTACTTATTCCATATTGTCTCTGACGTGCCAATGGTTGCATAAAGCAGTGCACTTGTTAATTTGCATATTGCCTCTGATTGGCCAGTGGTTGTATTTACCAGTGCATGTGCTTATTTGCATATTGCCTCTGATTGGCCAGTGGTTGTATTTACCAGTGCATGTTCTTATTTGCATATTGCTTCTGACTGGCCAGTGGTTGTATTTACCAGTGCATGTTCTTATTTGCATATTGCTTCTGACTGGCCAGTGGTTGTATTTACAAGTGAACGTGCTTATCTGCATATTGCTTCTGACTGGCCAGTGGTTGTATTTACCAGTGCACATGCTTATCTGCATATTGCTTCTGACTGGCCAGTTGTTGTATTTACCAGTACACATGCTTATCTGCATATTGCTTCTGACTGGCCAGTGGTTGTATTTACCAGTACACATGCTTATCTGCATATTGCTTCTGACTGGCCAGTTGTTGTATTTACCAGTGCATGTGCTTATTTGCATATTGCCTCTGATTGGCCAGTGGTTGTATTTACCAGTGCATAGGCTTATTTGCATATTGCCTCTGATTGGCCAGTGGTTGTATTTACCAGTGCATGTTCTTATTTGCATATTGCTTCTGACTGGCCAGTGGTTGTATTTACCAGTGCATGTTCTTATTTGCATATTGCTTCTGACTGGCCAGTGGTTGTATTTACAAGTGAACATGCTTATCTGCATATTGCTTCTGACTGGCCAGTGGTTGTATTTACCAGTGCACATGCTTATCTGCATATTGCTTCTGACTGGCCAGTTGTTGTATTTACCAGTACACATGCTTATCTGCATATTGCTTCTGACTGGCCAGTTGTTGTATTTACCAGTGCATGTGCTTATTTGCATATTGCCTCTGATTGGCCAGTGGTTGTATTTACCAGTGAACGTGCTTATCTGCATATTGCTTCTGACTGGCCAGTGGTTGTATTTACCAGTGCACATGCTTATCTGCATATTGCTTCTGACTGGCTAGTGGTTGTATTTACCAGTGCATGTGCTTATTTGCATATTGCTTCTGACTGGCCAGTGGTTGTATTTACCAGTGCACATGCTTATCTGCATATTGCTTTTGACTGGCCAGTGGTTGTATTTACCAGTGAACGTGCTTATCTGCATATTGCTTCTGACTGACCAGTGGTTGTATTTACCAGTGCACATGCTTATCTGCATATTGCTTCTGACTGGCCAGTGGTTGTATTTACCAGTGCATGTGCGTATCTGCATATTGCTTCTGACTGGCCAGTGGTTGTATTTACCAGTGCACATGCTTATCTGCATATTGCTTCTGACTGGCCAGTGGTTGTATTTACCAGTGCACATGCTTATCTGCATATTGCTTCTGACTGGCCAGTGGTTGTATTTACCAGTGCATGTGCTTATCTGCATATTGCTTCTGACTGGCCAGTGGTTGTATTTACCAGTGCACATGCTTATCTGCATATTGCTTTTGACTGACCAGTGGTTGTATTTACCAGTGCATGTGCTTATCTGCATATTGCTTCTGACTGACCAGTGGTTGTATTTACCAGTGCACATGCTTATCTGCATATTGCTTCTGACTGGCCAGTGGTTGTATTTACCAGTGCATGTGCTTATCTGCATATTGCTTCTGACTGACCAGTTGTTGTATTTACCAGTGCACATGCTTATCTGCATATTGCTTCTGACTGGCCAGTGGTTGTATTTACCCGTGCATGTGCTTATTTGCATATTGCTTCTGACTGGCCAGTGGTTGTATTTACCAGTGCACATGCTTATCTGCATATTGCTTTTGACTGACCAGTGGTTGTATTTACCAGTGCATGTGCTTATCTGCATATTGCTTCTGACTGACCAGTGGTTGTATTTACCAGTGCACATGCTTATCTGCATATTGCTTCTGACTGGCCAGTGGTTGTATTTACCAGTGAACGTGCTTATCTGCATATTGCTTTTGACTGGCCAGTGGTTGTATTTACCAGTGAACGTGCTTATCTGCATATTGCTTCTGACTGGCCAGTGGTTGTATTTACCAGTGAACTTGCTTATCTGCATATTGCTTCTGACTGGCCAGTGGTTGTATTTACCAGTGCATGTGCTTATCTGCATATTGCTTCTGACTGACCAGTGGTTGTATTTACCAGTGCATGTGCTTATCTGCATATTGCTTCTGACTGGCCAGTGGTTGTATTTACCAGTGAACTTGCTTATCTGCATATTGCTTCTGACTGGCCAGTGGTTGTATTTACCAGTGAACGTGCTTATCTGCATATTGCTTTTGACTGGCCAGTGGTTGTATTTACCAGTGAACGTGCTTATCTGCATATTGCTTCTGACTGGCCAGTGGTTGTATTTACAAGTGAACGTGCTTATCTGCATATTGCTTCTGACTGGCCAGTGGTTGTATTTACCAGTGCACATGCTTATCTGCATATTGCTTCTGACTGGCCAGTGGTTGTATTTACCAGTGCACATGCTTATCTGCATATTGCTTCTGACTGGCCAGTGGTTGTATTTACCAGTACACATGCTTATCTGCATATTGCTTCTGACTGGCCAGTTGTTGTATTTACCAGTGCATGTGCTTATTTGCATATTGCCTCTGATTGGCCAGTGGTTGTATTTACCAGTGAACGTGCTTATCTGCATATTGCTTCTGACTGGCCAGTGGTTGTATTTACAAGTGAACGTGCTTATCTGCATATTGCTTCTGACTGGCTAGTGGTTGTATTTACCAGTGCATGTGCTTATTTGCATATTGCCTCTGATTGGCCAGTGGTTGTATTTACCAGTGAACGTGCTTATCTGCATATTGCTTCTGACTGGCCAGTGGTTGTATTTACAAGTGAACGTGCTTATCTGCATATTGCTTCTGACTGGCTAGTGGTTGTATTTACCAGTGCATGTGCTTATTTGCATATTGCTTCTGACTGGCCAGTGGTTGTATTTACCAGTGCACATGCTTATCTGCATATTGCTTTTGACTGGCCAGTGGTTGTATTTACCAGTGAACGTGCTTATCTGCATATTGCTTCTGACTGACCAGTGGTTGTATTTACCAGTGCATGTGCTTATCTGCATATTGCTTCTGACTGGCCAGTGGTTGTATTTACCAGTGAACTTGCTTATCTGCATATTGCTTTTGACTGGCCAGTGGTTGAATAAAGCGGTGTACACGTGTTCATGAATTGCAGTGTGTTTCAAATTTGACACGCTTTTTTTTAAAAGGACATATTGACATTTATTTCAATTGTATGTTAAATATATTGCATGCAAATAATGTTTAACCTTTAGCAGGGGCAGTGACATAAAATGACTACAGAATCTTAGCACTGAATGGTTTACACTACTTGCTTCAATCAGTCTTTTAGGAATATTACCCTATATACAGCAGAACATCACTTGGGTATTTCTCAAAATCTCCTGGGTTACCATTTTTTGTGAGTCGTCTAGTTATGTAGCTCAGCTGGAAAAAAAAGGAAATAAAGAAAGTAATAAGAATTGTATCTCTTTGCAAGCATATGTTAATGCATTTCTGGTTACCAGTAGACAATATTCTATGTACTTAAAGGGACATGAAACCCAAAAATGTTCTTTCATGATTCAGATAGAGAATACAATTTTAATCAACTTTCTCATTTACTTCTATTATCTAGTTTGTTTCATTCTCTTGGTATCATTTGTTGAAGGAGCAGCAATACACTACTGGTTTCTAACTGAACACATGGGTGAGCCAATGACAGTCAGTATATATCTGCAGCCACCAATCAACAGCTAGAACCTAGGTTATTTGCTGCTCCTGAGCTCACCTAGATAAACCTTTCAGCAAAGGGTAACAAGAGAAAGAAGCAAAATAAATAATACAAGTAAGTTGTTTTAAATTGTATTCTCTATCTGAATCATGAAAGAAACATTTTTGGGGTTTCATGTCCCTTTAAAGCTATCTATTATAATACCTTTCTTGTTACAGTGTGTTTTTTTCACTTATGGATATTAAATGGATAAAAAGTATATTAAGTACCCTCTATCTGCTGTTCTACCCTTCAGAGGGCTCATTTGAGTTTGGCCACTAACCAGAAGTTCCCCAAAACATTTTTTTTCCCGCTTTTTCCTGGTACCACAAAAACTATGGCATACTTTCTCACTTCTTCTTTTTCCATGGAGCCATAAAAACTAGTGGAGAGGGCTGGATATGGCCTATGGCCGCAAGTTGGCCATCCCTGATCTAGCTTGTTAATTGGTGTGATAGAGCCAAAAAAGGTTAAATGGCCTGATGATCTAAAGGTCTCTGGGCTGGTGAGATTCTATAAGAATACTCGCCAGTAATTCTATTTCCCTGGTGGAATGATCTAAAGCCACATTTTAACCCTGAAAACAGGATGTCTCGCTAAGGATCGTATACTGCATTTTCCTATGTTATGTGCAATAAAATTTGTATTTAAAAAATCTTACAAAACCAATAATTTAACCATTCCCACAAAAATATGCAGGAGAATTTTTTTATTGTTAAGGTGCATCAAAAATCGTAACAAAATTCGTCACCAAAAATCGTATTTTATTAAAAATGGAAATTTATAAATTACAAATTGTACTAAATATGCACAGCGTAAATTGCAATTTAAGTACACATAATGGGCAAAAATAACTTAGAAATTTTAACTTTTAAGTACAAAATATAAAGCATAATTGTTGTTTTTTCGTTAAAAGTGGAAATGCAGACTCCAGTGATAACAAACACTGCTATATTCCACACAGTTAATAGTTGTACAGTCTAGTCAGCCATTTATAGATGTCCCTAATTAGCCTCATCAGAGAAGGAAACCTAGGTTACAACATGGCGTCGCCTATTGTGTTATGGACACAAAAACTTTACACCTATTTTTTTCAATATTTAAACAACTAATAGCGGTTTAAAAAAAATAATAATATGTATATTAGTTTCTTTTATTTGAGATCTTAACATTTTTATATATCTGTAAAATTACTAAAAAAGGTTTTTAGTGTTGCACCATATTAAAACATTAGTAGAATTATCACATTTTATTAGAATAGATATAAATGACTTGGGTATGTTAATACAAGGGGGCCAATTTATCATAGTGCGGACGGACATGATACGATGTAGCGTATCATGTCCGCCGCACATCGATAAATGCCGACAGCATACGCTGTCGGCAATTATCATTGCACAAGCAGTTCTTGTTCAATGCCGCCCCCTGCAGATTCGCAGGGGTGTCAATCAACCCGATCGTATAGGATCGGGTAAGATTTCTCTCCGCTGCTGGACGAGTTATGGAGCAGCGGTCTTTAGACCGCTGCTTCATAAATTCTGTTTCCGGCGAACCTTGAAGGCTTGCGTGGAAACAGGGGCATCAAGCTCCATTCGTAGCTTGATAAATTGGCCCAAGATGTTTGTTTTTTATTTGGTTATCAATTAAAAAAGATTATAATATTCTAAGACTTCTGAGATTTGATTTGGTTTAGAGTAGAATGACATATAAAAAAAGTTACGATATAATCTAACCTTTATGTATAGATTAAAATAATTATGTTAATTCCAATCCATAAAAATTAGCTGTATAGAGCTCAGGTGATTTTTGTCTTAATTTTCTAAGCCATTTCAATCCAATTAATAATTTGTAATTTGGATTTGTTAAATTTGCTAAATTATGAATAATATATAAAAAACCCTTGTATTTTTACAATTTAAAAAGAAGATCTGGTTTATAAACAAGGCTTTTCTAAGGCTTATTAATGGGATGTCTGTTGTTTTTTTCACAGACATTCATGAAAGGAAAAAATATGTGATCAATGTAAAAGTAAAACATGGTGGCTATTTGAGTAATTGTTGATGATATCTACTGCTTTCAAACCTCTCCAACACTTCAAAGGTGACAAATTTAAATCACCCCTGACTGATTTGTCCAGGATGATTGTCAAACTCTGCTCTTGTGTGAGTGGTTATGTGCAGATAGGTTCCCTAGCTTAGATCCTTGTCTGCTCAAAGTTTGATAAATGGCTACTCAAGAAGTGTATCTGACTGAAGTGTTTGCTGATGTATTGTCAAAATATAGAGAAAATAACTCATTGTGTAAACCATTTACAAATCTAAACAAGTCAGAAGACTTGCTTTAAACCTAGAAACTCTCTGACTACACTGTTTCCAATGCAGCAAAGGAATCTGGGTAAGATATGCAAATGAGGTTCACGACTCACCTTTCTTTCATGTAATTAGCAAGAGTCCATGAGCTAGTGACGTATGGGATATACATTCCTACCAGGAGGGGCAAAGTTTCCCAAACCTTAAAATGCCTATAAATACACCCCTCACCACACCCACAATTCAGTTTTACAAACTTTGCCTCCTATGGAGGTGGTGAAGTAAGTTTGTGCTAGATTCTACGTTGATATGCGCTCCGCAGCAGGTTGGAGCCCGGTTTTCCTCTCAGCGTGCAGTGAATGTCAGAGGGATGTGAGGAGAGTATTGCCTATTTTGAATGCAGTGATCTCCTTCTACGGGGTCTATTTCATAGGTTCTCTGTTATCGGTCGTAGAGATTCATCTCTTACCTCCCTTTTCAGATCGACGATATACTCTTATTTATATACCATTACCTCTGCTGATTTTCGTTTCAGTACTGGTTTGGCTTTCTACAAACATGTAGATGAGTGTCCTGGGGTAAGTAAGTCTTATTTTCTGTGACACTCTAAGCTATGGTTGGGCACTTTGTTTATAAAGTTCTAAATATATGTATTCAAACATTTATTTGCCTTGACTCAGGATGTTCAACATTCCTTATTTTCAGACAGTCAGTTTCATATTTGGGATAATGCACTTGAATCAATTATTTTTCTTACCTTAAAAATTTGACTTTTTTTTTCCCTGTGGGCTGTTAGGCTCGCGGGGGCTGAAAATGCTTCATTTTATTGCGTCATTCTTGGCGCGGACTTTTTTGGCGCAAAAAAATCTTTTCTGTTTCCGGCGTCATACGTGTCGCCGGAAGTTGCGTCATATTTTGACGTTCTTTTGCGCCAAAGATGTCGGTGTTCCGGATGTGGCGTCATTTTTGGCGCCAAAAAGCATTTAGGCGCCAAATAATGTGGGCGTCTTATTTGGCGTTAAAAAATATGGGCGTCGCTTTTGTCTCCACATTATTTAAGTCTCATTTTTTCTTTGCTTCTGGTTGCTAGAAGCTTGTTCATTGGCATTTTTTCCCATTCCTGAAACTGTCATTTAAGGAATTTGATCAATTTTGCTTTATATGTTGTTTTTTCTCTTACATATTGCAAGATGTCTCACGTTGCATCTGAGTCAGAAGATACTTCAGGAAAATCGCTGTCTGGTGCTGGAACTACCAAAGCTAAGTGTATCTGCTGTAAACTTTTGGTAGCTATTCCTCCAGCTGTTGTTTGTATTAATTGTCATGACAAACTTGTTAATGCAGATAATATTTCCTTTAGTAATGTACCATTACCTGTTGCAGTTCCATCAACATCTAATGTTCAGAGTGTTCCTGATAACATAAGAGATTTTGTTTCTGAATCCATCAAGAAGGCTATGTCTGTTATTCCTCCTTCTAGTAAACATAAAAAAATCTTTTAAAACTTCTCTTTATACAGATGAATTTTTAAATGAACATCATCATTCTGATTCTGATGACTCTTCTGGTTCAGAGGATTCTGTCTCAGAGATTGATGTTGATAAATCTTCATATTTATTTAAAATGGAATTTATTCGTTCTTTACTTAAAGAAGTACTAATTGCTTTAGAAATTGAGGATTCTGGTCCTCTTGATACTAATTCTAAACGTTTAGATAAGGTCTTTAAATCTCCTGTGGTTATTCCAGAAGTTTTTCCTGTTCCTAGTGCTATTTCTGAAGTAATTTCCAGAGAATGGGATAAATTGGGTAATTCATTTACTCCTTCTAAACGTTTTAAGCAATTATATCCTGTGCCGTCTGACAGATTAGAATTTTGGGACAAAATCCCTAGAGTTGATGGGGCTATTTCTACCCTTGCTAAACGTACTACTATTCCTACGTCAGATGGTACTTCGTTTAAGGATCCTTTAGATAGGAAAATTGAATCCTTTCTAAGAAAAGCTTATCTGTGTTCAGGTAATCTTCTTAGACCTGCTATATCATTGGCTGATGTTGCTGCAGCTTCAACTTTTTGGTTGGAAACTTTAGCGCAACAAGTAACAGATCATGATTCTCATAATATTATTATTCTTCTTCAACATGCTAATAATTTTATCTGTGATGCCATTTTTGATATTATCAGAGTTGATGTCAGGTTTATGTCTCTAGCTATTTTAGCTAGAAGAGCTTTATGGCTTAAAACTTGGAATGCTGATATGGCTTTTAAATCAACTCTACTTTCCATTTCTTTCCAGGGTAACAAATTATTTGGTTCTCAGTTGGATTCTATTATCTCAACTGTTACTGGTGGGAAAGGAACTTTTTTACCACAGGATAAAAAATCTAAGGGTAAAAACAGGGCTAATAATCGTTTTCGTTCCTTTCGTTTCAACAAAGAACAAAAGCCTGATCCTTCATCCTCAGGAGCAGTTTCAGTTTGGAAACCATCTCCAGTCTGGAATAAATCCAAGCCTTCTAGAAAAGCAAAGCCAGCTTCTAAGTCCACATGAAGGTGCGGCCCTCATTCCAGCTCAGCTGGTAGGGGGCAGGTTACGTTTTTTCAAAGAAATTTGGATCAATTCTGTTCACAATCTTTGGATTCAGAACATTGTTTCAGAAGGGTACAGAATTGGTTTCAAGATGAGACCTCCTGCAAAGAGATTTTTTCTTTCCCGTGTCCCAGTAAATCCAGTGAAAGCTCAAGCATTTCTGAATTGTGTTTCAGATCTAGAGTTGGCTGGAGTAATTATGCCAGTTCCAGTTCTGGAACAGGGGATGGGGTTTTATTCAAATCTCTTCATTGTACCAAAGAAGGAGAATTCCTTCAGACCAGTTCTGGATCTAAAAATATTGAATCGTTATGTAAGGATACCAACGTTCAAAATGGTAACTGTAAGGACTATCTTGCCTTTTGTTCAGCAAGGGCATTATATGTCCACAATAGATTTACAGGATGCATATCTGCATATTCCGATTCATCCAGATCATTATCAGTTCCTGAGATTCTCTTTTCTGGACAAGCATTACCAGTTTGTGGCTCTGCCGTTTGGCCTAGCTACAGCTCCAAGAATTTTTTCAAAGGTTCTCGGTGCCCTTCTGTCTGTAATCAGAGAACAGGGTATTGTGGTATTTCCTTATTTGGACGATATCTTGGTACTTGCTCAGTCTTTACATTTAGCAGAATCTCATACGAATCGACTTGTGTTGTTTCTTCAAGATCATGGTTGGAGGATCAATTCACTAAAAAGTTCATTGATTCCTCAGACAAGGGTAACCTTTCTGGGTTTCCAGATAGATTCAGTGTCCATGACTCTGTCTTTGACAGACAAGAGACGTCTAAAATTGATTGCAGCTTGTCGAAACCTTCAGTCACAATCATTCCCTTCGGTAGCCTTATGCATGGAAATTCTAGGTCTTATGACTGCTGCATCGGACACGATCCCCTTTGCTCGTTTTCACATGCGACCTCTTCAGCTCCGTATGCTGAATCAATGGTGCAGGGATTACTCAAAGATATCTCAATTAATATCTTTAAAACCGATTGTACGACACTCTCTAACGTGGTGGACAGATCACCATCGTTTAATTCAGGGGGCTTCTTTTGTGCTTCCGACCTGGACTGTAATTTCAACAGATGCAAGTCTCACAGGTTGGGGAGCTGTGTGGGGATCTCTGACGGCACAAGGAGTTTGGGAATCTCAGGAGGTGAGATTACCGATCAATATTTTGGAACTCCGTGCAATTTTCAGAGCTCTTCAGTCTTGGCCTCTTCTGAAGAGAGAATCGTTCATTTGTTTTCAGACAGACAATGTCACAACTGTGGCATACATCAATCATCAAGGAGGGACTCACAGTCCTCTGGCTATGAAAGAAGTATCTCGAATTCTGGTTTGGGCGGAATCCAGCTCCTGTCTAATCTCTGCGGTTCATATCCCAGGTATAGACAATTGGGAAGCGGATTATCTCAGTCGCCAAACGTTGCATCCGGGCGAATGGTCTCTTCACTCAGAGGTATTTCTTCAGATTGTTCAAATGTGGGAGCTTCCAGAAATAGATCTGATGGCGTCTCATCTAAACAAGAAACTTCCCAGGTATCTGTCCAGATCCCGGGATCCTCAGGCGGAAGCAGTGGATGCATTATCACTTCCTTGGAAGTATCATCCTGCCTATATCTTTCCGCCTCTAGTTCTTCTTCCAAGAGTAATCTCCAAGATTCTGAAGGAATGCTCGTTTGTTCTGCTGATAGCTCCGGCATGGCCTCACAGGTTTTGGTATGCGGATCTTGTCCGGATGGCCTCTTGCCATCCATGGACTCTTCCGCTAAGACCAGACCTTCTGTCGCAAGGTCCTTTTTTCCATCAGGATCTCAAATCCTTAAATTTAAAGGTATGGAGATTGAACGCTTGATTCTTGGTCAAAGAGGTTTCTCTGACTCTGTGATTAATACTATGTTACAGGCTCGTAAATCTGTATCCAGAGAGATATATTATAGAGTCTGGAAGACTTATATTTCTTGGTGTCTTTCTCATCATTTTTCTTGGCATTCTTTTAGAATTCCAAGAATTTTACAGTTTCTTCAGGATGGTTTAGATAAAGGTTTATCCGCAAGTTCTTTGAAAGGACAAATCTCTGCTCTTTCTGTTCTTTTTCACAGAAAGATTGCTAATCTTCCTGATATTCATTGTTTTGTACAAGCTTTGGTTCGTATAAAACCTGTCATTAAGTCAATTTCTCCTCCTTGGAGTTTGAATTTGGTTCTGGGGGCTCTTCAAGCTCCTCCGTTTGAACCTATGCATTCATTCTTGTTAGTCTCCTTTTCTGATTTTTCATCAGGATAAGGCGGTGTTGCGAACTTCTTTTGAATTTTTACCTAAAGTTGTGAATTCCAACAACATTAGTAGAGAAATTGTGGTTCCTTCATTATGTCCTAATCCTAAGAATTCTAAGGAGAAATCGTTGCATTCTTTGGATGTTGTTAGAGCTTTGAAATATTATGTTGAAGCTACTAAGTCTTTCCGAAAGACTTCTAGTCTATTTGTTATCTTTTCCGGTTCTAGAAAAGGCCAGAAAGCTTCTGCCATTTCTTTGGCATCTTGGTTGAAATCTTTAATTCATCATGCCTATGTCGAGTCGGGTAAAACTCCGCCTCAAAGGATTACAGCTCATTCTACTAGGTCAGTTTCTACTTCCTGGGCGTTTAGGAATGAAGCTTCGGTTGATCAGATTTGCAAAGCAGCAACTTGGTCCTCTTTGCATACTTTTACTAAATTCTACCATTTTGATGTATTTTCTTCTTCTGAAGCAGTTTTTGGTAGAAAAGTACTTCAGGCAGCGGTTTCAGTTTTAATCTTCTGTTTATGTTTTTTCAACTTTATTTTGGGTGTGGATTATTTTCAGCAGGAATTGGCTGTCTTTATTTTATCCCTCCCTCTCTAGTGACTCTTGCGTGAAAAGATCCACATCTTGGGTAGTCATTATCCCATACGTCACTAGCTCATGGACTCTTGCTAATTACATGAAAGAAAACATAATTTATGTAAGAACTTACCTGATAAATTCATTTCTTTCATATTAGCAAGAGTCCATGAGGCCCGCCCTTTTTTGTGGTGGTTATGATTTTTTTTGTATAAAGCACAATTATTCCAATTCCTTATTTTATATGCTTTCGCACTTTTTTCTTATCACCCCACTTCTTGGCTATTCGTTAAACTGAATTGTGGGTGTGGTGAGGGGTGTATTTATAGGCATTTTAAGGTTTGGGAAACTTTGCCCCTCCTGGTAGGAATGTATATCCCATACGTCACTAGCTCATGGACTCTTGCTAATATGAAAGAAATGAATTTATCAGGTAAGTTCTTACATAAATTATGTTTTTTACTTTTAGCCTGCTTTTTAAGACAGACTTCCCTTTATGCCATAGCACTGCTGCATTACACAGCTTTTATGCTTAGCTAGGGTTAGTACAGTGACTCAGACCAATCCCAGGACAGCTGTTTCGTGGTTATATGATGTATTGTCATAAAGACAGTTTTTTTTTTTAGTTTTTTTTACAAGTTACAGTGTTTTTTTTATTGCAGACTAACAATATTTTTGCTCTTAGTATATGTACAAATCATTTGGTCATAATATTGAAGTTTTCTGTACCTGCCCATTGTCAGTTATTTTTATTTTCTTGTGTGACAAAATCTTGTTTTCCCTCATTCATGTGTCTGCTAAAAAAAATTCTCCCAAGGGTTTCAGGAAAACATCTTATATATTATAGCTTTCAATTCATGTATTATACCACTTATTCAGCCACTTATTATTATTTCATTCAGTCTATTCCTAGAGCCTTCTAGCTTCCTTAAAGGGACAGTCAACACTTATTGTTGAAAAATATAGATAACGCCTTTACTTCCCATTCCCCAGCTTTGCACAACCAACATTGTTATATTAATATACTTTATAACTGTTTCTAAGCCACTAAAGACAGCCTCTTATCACATGATTGTTATTTGCTTTTCACAACAGTGGAGAGCTAGTCCATGTGAACCATATAGATAACATTGTGATCACGCCCGTGGCTTGTGGCAGGCACTGCACTAATTTTCTAAAATGAAAGTCAGTAGATAATAACTAAAAATCACGTGATCAGGGGGCTGTCAGAAGATGTTTAGATACAAGGTTATCACAGAGGTAAAAAGTATATTAATATAACTGTGTTGGTTATGCAAAACCGGGGAATGGGTAATAAAAGGATTATCTATCTTTTAAAACAATAAAACTTCTGGTGCGGACTGTCCCTTTAAGTCAATTTGCTTTATTTAGAATTACAAGCACCACCATTTAAAGTACATGTTTGTGTTTTATTATTGTTTTGTAAGTAAAAAACTCAATCTAATTAACATAGCATAGTTTTTTTATGGTCTATAGATATTCATCATTTGTCAAGATCTTCCACTTTTGATACAACTGAATTGTTTAGATACAAAATGTGTTAAACAGTTCTATTCACATCCTCCTTCTATCTTTATATTTAAATACATCCTACCAATCACATACCTGACTGTTATCCAGTTTCACAGATTTGGATTTCATTGATTGAATTAGGCTTGTAAAGCTATCATCAGTTATGTTCTTGGTAGCTCCTCCAGTAAAGCCTTGAAGGACATATGTAGATAGTCTAGAAGGAAATTAAAGTTAAACATTTATGGTTCAGCACAAGCATGTAATTTTAAGAAACTTTTTACTTCCATTATCAAATTGACTTCATTCTTTTGATATCTTTTGTTGAACAGCTTACTTAGGTAGGCTTAGGAGCAGCAATGTACTACTGGAAACTAGCTTGGGATTGGTAGTTACACATATGCCTCTTGCCATTGAATCTCCAGATGTGTTTAGCTAAGTCCAAGTAGTGGATTGCTGCTTTTATAGTTTTTATGAAGCTGTGTAGGTATCTTTGGGGATGATGCAGTGCTGTCTATCTCATGTGAGCCTGCAAGTGACAGTTACGAAACTCTGCTTCTTTACTTTCGCGCAACCTCAGAGTTTGACTGACAAACTCAGAGTTTGACTGACAACCTCAGAGTTTGACTGACAACCTCAGAGTTTGACTGACAATCTCAGAGTTTGACTGACAATCTCAGAGTTTGACTGACAATCTCAAAGTTTGACTGACAATATCAGAGTTTGACTGACAATCTCAGAGTTTGACTGACAATCTCAGAGTTTGACTGACAAGCAGTGCTCTATGCGATGCTGCATTGTAGGATGTAAACGCGTGTGGACAGGTCCCTGTCTGGGAGCTTGACCACATGCGGAGCAGCTTTAACACTGAGAGAAAAGAACAAAACTAATGCAAATAGGTAATAAATGCTACTCAAAAGAAACCATTGAAGAAAGCATTGTAAACGGCCAATAACTACTACAGAAAACACATCACTGAAGAAAGAAAGCATTGTATACAGCCAATAAAGGATACCCAAAAGGAACCAAAAAGTTTGTAGCAGATGTTATTCTAGCCCGAATACATTTAATACATATGTTATAGTGGGTTAAAATAATATTTTGCAATTAGTTCCAATTTGAAAAACCTTGTGAACCCGTCATGCCCTTCCCAAGGGAAGGTGAATTGATTGGAATGGAGGCCTCTGTGTGTCTACTGGGGTAAAAGTCTGCCCTTTTCAATCACATATCCTCCTGTACTAGTAAGAACAATTTCAACAAGTTTGGCAAGAGAACTGGCACCAGTGAGTTCAGCTCGCTAATTAGTTAGATTTTTACTATGTCCTTTTACAGATTTTGCATACTTTTGGCCAGTTTTTTCTTTTGTCAAACATATTGCCAATATTGTCATATTTTACCATTTTTAGCTATCCACTATGGAAATGTATTACATATTAGAGTGTTAACAGTGGAATAGGACATCCTAGACCACTGGTTTCCTCAGGCCTCCCTAACAGGACACATTTTGAGGATATCTGAGCTAGACCACAGGTGAAATTATCAGCTGATTAGTAAATATGGTTATTTTACCTGCTTTTATCCAAGGTAAACCTGAAAACCTGGCCTGTTAGGGAGGCCTGTGGACAGGTTTGAAAACCAGTGTCCTATACCAATACAGGGCAAAAAGGGACAGGTCACTAGACATCCTATATCGATACAGGGCAGAAAGGGACAGTGTGCTTGTGACGAAACCAATCTCGCCACTGTACATTGGAGGGCCTGTTATAGAACATTCTTTGGGCTGGAGGTACATGGGCTTAAGGATACCCAGAGACTGCATGGAAATATGGAATTTTATATGCTGGACACCCCATGTACTTTCATAACTCTGTCTTATGTCTATGTCACCCTGTATCCATAAATACAGGATGGGTACAGGGTGTGAGTGCACCTTTTGGGGGCAATTGTGACTCTATAAACCAAGTGGGCATAAAAGACTTTATAGCTAATAAGAACTGTTCCTATATTCTGTAATAAGATGTATTCTATGTATGTTTCAGATCTGATTGTGTCTCAGGAGTCTGTCTGGGTAAACTGATTGTGTTTTGTGTGATTATGTTAACTAGACTGGCCAACATCAGATTGTCTGAGTAAACGTTCTTTCCCAGTAAATTAACTTAATGTGTTAATCTGTTTTACCTGTGAATAGACAATTGTTAGAGGTTTGATGCATTGTTAATATGTTTGCTTTACTGTTAAACCAATGCCCTCTGTAACCTGAAGCCAGGGTGTATAAATCTGTGTGCTGCCTTCAAATAAAGTAGTCATTCTGCTGATATCTGTTGGACCCTCACCATGGAGCTTTGACTCATGCTTGGGGGGAGGGAGTGGGGAAATTTACTGTATGCTGCCTGTGCCTCTGCCCTTTTATGCCAGGGTTATACCGTAACAGTGCTATATGTCTATGTGCCTTTCCATTTACTTAATACCGACTGAGGTTACACATTGTAACTGCATTTGTTCAGCTTTTGATAACGTACCATATTTTAATAAATTTACTATACTATCAGACTCTTCCTCCATCAAGAGCACACCCCTTACTTTGTATGATTGGGGTAAACATCTGTGAATAATCTTTAAGATATATAATCGGAAAAGACAACCTCTGGATATGACGCTGAGCATGTGCACTCAACTTATTTGGTCGACCATGGCGAGGCCTGTTCTGAGTGGAACCTGTCCTGTGAAACCACTGTATAGTCTTGCCCACCGTGCTGCAGCTCAGTTTCAGGGTCTTGGCAATCTTCTTATAGCCTAGGTCATCTTTATGTAGAGCAACAATTCTTTTTTTTAGATCCTCAGAGAGTTCTTTGCCATGAGGTGCCATGTTGAACTTCCAGTGACCAGTATGAGAGAGTGTGAGAGCGATAACACCAAATTTAACACACCTGCTCCCCATTCACACCTGAGACCTTGTAACACTAACGAGTCACATGACACTGGGAGGGGAAATGGCTAATTGGGCCCAATTTGGACATTTCCACTTAGGGGTGTACTCACTTTTGTTGCCAACGGTTTAGACATTAATGGCTGTGTGTTGAGTTATTATGAGGGGACAGAAAATTTACACTGTTTTACAGGCTGTACACTCTACTTTACATTGTAGCAAAGTGTCATTTCTTCAGTGTTGTCACATGAAAAGATTTAATAAAATATTTACAAAAATCTGAGGGGTGTACTCACTTTTGTGAGATACTGTGTATATATATATATATTAAAACAACATAATCTAAATTCAAAGTAGGATGACCTGAGACATCTTTGCAGTCAAATTACATATTTAAACGGATAGGTATACCTTAGAAAGCTAAAATACACATGCAGAACTATTTTTTTCTACTTTTAATAGATATGGGGCAATGCAACTTACTGAGTGTAATTCTGAATTTTCGTCAGCACCACCTTGAAAAATATTGTTGCCTGAGAAGAGAAAATAGTTAAAAATGTAAAAAGGTCAGTAGTAATTAAACAAATTTTGTTAAGAAACCCACAATACAATGTCAAATTCAAATTCACTTTAAGATGTTTATATCATATATATTATTATTATAATTTATCTGTAGAACGTCCAACAGATTCTGCAGCGTTAATATTAAAATCAACAGTAAAAAAATAATAAATATATATTGCTATATTAAAAAAAAAACTAGATGTTAGTGGTGCTTTTCTGTTGATAATCATTGATAATTTTTTGTAAAGAATTGTGAACAACCCTATAAATAAAAGCATTTATGGATATTGTGTTTGCAAAATAAAAACAAGGGATACTTAAGGGCTATGTGTGCTTTAAAAGTAGTAAACAAGAATACTGCAAAATATTTAAAGGGACAGTGAGTGTACTCAGGCTTGTAGCTAATCATTGTATTTCACATAACTACAGGAGCATCCTTTCAAATGGGCTGTGTCTTCCCACTTATAGGCTGATTTCTGCCGTTACCTTTTGTTTACATAACATTTCTATAGCCAATACTGCGTATTGATATTTTCAGTATAGGTGATTTTTTTCAAAAGGTAAACACAGCTATTTCAAATGACAAAATTAAAATAAAGTAGCTATATGTTAACAATTTAAAAGAACAGTCAAGTCAAAATTAAACTTTCATGATTCAGATAGGGCGTACAATTTTAAACAACTCTCCAATGTACTTTTATCATCAAATTTGCTTTGTTCTTTTGGTATTATTTGTGAAAACTAAACTGAGGTAGGCTCATATGCCAATTTTCTAAGCTCTTAAATGCCTCCTCTTATCTCAGTGCATTTTGACAGTTTTTCACATTAAGACACTGCTAGTTCATGTGTGTCATATAAGTAACATTGTGATCACTCCCGTGGAGTTATTTATGATGTGGCACTGATTGGCTAAAATGCAAGTCTGACAAAAGAACTGAAATAAGAGGGCAGCCTGCAAAGGCTTAGATACAGATTAATCACAGAGGTAAAAAGTATATTAATATAACAGTGTTGGTTATGCAAAACTAGGGAATGTGTAATAAAGGGATTATCCATCTTTTTAAACAATAACAGTCCCTTTAATACACTCGAGCAGGTAAAATTGATTATTGGGAACGGGGAGAATTTTACAGTGCCATGTCTCTTTAATTACTTTGAAGTACTGCTGCAAATTAAAAAACAAAACGAAAAACAACACTTTTAATGGCCCTTTGATACCTGTGTAAAAAAAGAGCACAATGTATATATATTAATCAATTAACTGTACCTGTTGAGGTGTCCAGTGCTTCTTGTTTATCTCAGTTATATCAATATTTGAACTCAATAACTGAGAAGATGGAATCTCACTCGCAAGACTGTCTGGTACTAACTGTAAGACGTTTTCTGATGTGATTTTTAGGATCTTAGGAGAGAAAAAAAATTATATGTAATTAAAGTGATGGTAAATTCAGCCCAATATGCTCCACATATTTTGAAAGCTCTTATCCTAACTAGCATATCGATATGCTTTTTTATTAAAAACATCAGTACACTGAATAACTTCAGTTTTAGTCCTGCTACGTTACCCTCTTCAATTCAGCCTCCCTCTAACATTTTCGAAGCTCCTGCTTTGAGTGGCATCTGTTCTAGCCAATCATAGCCTCACCATGCGCCCCATGTAAATCTCTAACTGCACGCTCCCGTGCTCGGAACTCAGTAATCTTAATGCAATGCGCATGGGCGACTACTTACGCTACTTGCGCAACTGAAAAAGAGAAATCGGCAATTTACTGTTTACTTAAAACAGATGCACTGTTTACTGTAAGCGGAGCTGAGGATTCCCTTATTCTGTTACGCAAGTAGTGTAAGTAGTCGCGCATGCGCATTGCATTAAGATAAAGGAGTTTCGAGCACGTGTGCGTGCAGTTAGAGTTTTACATGGGGCACATGTAATATCGCTTCGCCAAAGTGATATTTGCGCTCCACGTAGTAATACTAGTGCACATAAATGTGTGCTGGTATTACAAGTTAGGTGCAATCACGTTCGTGTTGCACGGAAGCTTTGCGCTCACAAGAGTGCGCTTCCATAGGCTTCAATAGGAGCCTTGTTCTGATGCCGTCATACACGGCATAGAACCTAAGTACAGCAAAGGGGTTAAGTCGCGCAGCAATGGACAGCAAATTTAAATGTGTATGATTATATACATATATATTTATGTGCTAATATGTGTATATATACACATATTAACACATAAATATACAGTATATCTATATAAGCATATACATATATATTTACAGGAAACACACAGTTCCCATAGACAGCAATGTAAAGACACTTTTCTTTCTAACACTCCACACCCGCACACTTTAACGCCTAAACACTGCTTTGTGCAGTTTGTTTTTATTAAAAAGAAGCTAAAAAATTTTTAAATAAAAACCTATAATATGCTTAATTTTGGGGGCAATTGGGGGATAATTTGAAAACTAACCAGAGGTCTGGCTAATTTTCGAAGCATTAATTGCTACCGCAAGCTCGCAGTAGCAATAACCAGCCACTTGTAATGGCTGTTTATTTATTGCACACCCGTAATTGGCCGAATTTGCCCATTTAAGGGCATGCAATAAATTAGCGCTACACTTGTAATCTAGCCCTTAATTTTTAAAATATCTCATAACATGAAAATAAGTTGTTTAAAACGACACCGAAGATACTCACCATCTGCACAAATCTCTGTTTAATTGTCAAAGGAGCTTGCTCCATGAAACTGACAAAGCTTGGCATAGCTGTTAGTTTAAGAAGTTCGTTGTTATCTAACTTATCCAGTACATTGGTTTGGATACCAACAACAAGGCTTCCGAGAGATATAAGACTTGAGTAGTTAAACTGTTAAAGAAAATAACATGGACATCAAATTTTATACATACTGTTCTAGGCTATCTCATAGAAATATTTCATATGCATAAGGTTACTTTACCGTAAAACCAGATTGTATTAACTGTGTCGTTATAGCAGATGCTTGTGAAGTACTCCAGGTATAGTTGGACAGTGATTCCAAATTAGCTTGTAAAATATTGCCAGGTACATTCTGCAATATAACTGAAGATGGAAGTCCTGTGGCTAGTGGACCAAGTGACACAAATGTCTCCGCTGTGATATTTTTCACAGAGTTAAGCAGAGGTGCAAGTACCTATTGGGAAAATGTTTTATTATATATAGTGTAACAAAATATACATACAGTATAAGCAACGCAATCTAATGTCATCATTTTAAGCTTATTAGAGGACACGTGACATCACTACTATAAAAAACATACAGTACTATAGTTTAAAACTATATATATGTGTGTGTGTGTACATATATGTATTTCAAAGAAAACTCAGTGTTCCATATATAGTATCAAATATATTGTATTTTTATGTCATACAATCCAACGTTTTGGCCCTTTAAAGGGGTCTTTGTCAAGGTGTATATATATATATATATACAGGGGTGGAAAAATATTACTATGGTTTACTAGTCAGTTACTAGCCCAGAGGGAAAAAGTTAGTAGTCCACTCAATGTTAAAGATAGGAAAAAGTCAATTTTCTAAGTCGTCCGCTGCAATCTCTAAGTCGTCCTGGACAGCTGGAAATTTTAAGCCCTGTATATATATATATATATATATATATATATATATATATATATAAGCACATTATACAATACCACGGTCTATTAATGTATATCTGTACTGTTATGTTTTTTAACCTTTTTACTAAAAGTAATAAAATATGTATGATTCCTAATCATTATGTTAACTAAAGCCTCATGTCTGAATGTGCAATGACAAACTATAGGGCTCCATTTATTAAGCTGTGAAGGTAGCTTCAGAGCCCCAGCGTTGCGTGAGCCTGAAACACTACTTAAGTTGCTGTGGTCTTAAGACCGCTGCTACTTAACCTGTCCTTCACCTAAAGTGTGTCGGATTTCAACCATCCTGAGCCGATCAGGATAATTGACAGTCCCTGCTCACGCTCCATTGATAAATGGAGCCCATAATATTAGTTTACTGAATTATCTTTATGCATAAGTCTGCTCTTAAAACATTTTTGTGGGCTTAATTTATGAAGGTGCAAGTACAGCTTTGAACCCTTGCTGTGTAGGCTTGTTTACACAAGCCTGTAACAGCTAGTTGAGAAGCAGCAGTTGTAAAACATTTCAGAGGTAGCAAACCTAAAACATCCTGGGCTCATTTGTCCAAAATTATTAACAAGCTCTGCTCTAGCTCAAACAATCAGGGGACATAAACACACAAACGATTGCTTGTGTAATCTAAAATCCCAGTATCAGATGCTACATCACTGGCCCTGAACACAGGTAGATAGTAGGGATGGGCGAATGTGTTGATATTTGAATGTTAGAACAAATGTTATTGTAGAAATTCTATAATAGAATGTTGATAAGAACGAATATTCTTAAAAATTTGATTTTCGAATGTTATTTACAGTTTTCGAATGTCACTTTCGAATTTGAATATTACATTTATAAAACACAATTGTAGACTAGAAACACTATTCCGAATTTGAATATTACATTTATAAAACACAGTATTAATTTTGAATTCGAATGTCGCATTTGAATCAAATATTACATTCGAATTGAATATCACAATTGAATCGAATATCACATTTATTAAACACAGTTGTAAACTAGAAATAATATTTTGAATTTGAATGTCACATTCGAATTCGAATGTCACATTCGAATTCAAATATTACATTTAAAAAACACAGTTGTAGACTAGAAATACTATTTCGAATTTGAATGTGACATTCAAATGTAGCATTCAAATTCGAATATTACATTTATTAACCCCTTAATGACCACAATGTACCCTGTATGTCACTGGTCATTAAGGGTTTTTTCAGGACATAATAGCACAAGTCTAGCAAGAACACGCTATCAATGCCCTCCCTCCAGCAGGCTTTGTGGAATAGAGCAGTCTCAACGCTGGTGGCAAGACCGCGCTATAAAACAATCAAGTCCCAAAAAAAGGCCAGTGACATACAGGGTACGTCGCTGGTCCTTAAGGGGTTAAACACAGTTGTAGACTAGAAATACTATTTCGAATTTGAATGTCACATTCGAATTTGAATATTACATTTCGAAATTGAATGAATACATAGCTAAACATTCTATTATTCTAACGAATATTTTCAAATTTTATTGAAAAATTAGAAAACGAAAATTCGAAAATAGAATGTTATATAAACATTCGAAATTTGATTCTAACAAACGAATGTATAAAAATTAGTTTTAAATTTCGAATTTTTAGAAACATTTGCCCATCCCTAGTAGATAGGTTCCCTACCTGGGCACTTTGTCTGCCTGCATATTCATAAACTGGGAACTATGTCTGAAATAATCAAGTAGAAAGCTGTATCTTGATTTGTTATAAATTAAGAGAGAGAGGTAATATAATAGAAATGTAGTTGATTCATGAAATATACTTCCAATAGAGGTGGTAGGAATAGTTGGTATAAGAAAAAAAAGCCTGATATATGCATGACTATCGCATGAATTAATTAAGTCTACAGTGTAACAATACAATTAATTAGTATTCTGGTTCTATCTTGCAATAAAAAAATATATGTTCTTATGTTTCTATATTCACTAATAAAAATGAATAAATAAATACATTACATTTGTAACGTTATTTCCACATTGTTTCAGGATTTCCAGCAGGCTCAGAGCTTGGCTCTCATTGTATCCGTCTAGCCTCAATTTATCAATAGCATAGCACAGAATGTTTGGTGGTATACTGAAAATAAATCAATAAATCAATATACAAATCTAACATACAATTTTTTTCCTTAAAGGGGCATAATACTCATATGCTAAATCACTTGAAACTGATGCAGTATAACTGTAAAAAGCTGACAGGAAAATATCACCTGAGCATCTCTATGTAAAAAAGGAAGATATTTTACCTCACAATTTCCTCAGCTCAGCAGAGTAAGTTCTGTGTAAAAAGTTATAATTCAGCTGTTGGTCAGCTGCAGGTAAAAAAAATAAAAAAAGAAATGAACAGCAGCCAATCAGCATCAACAGTTCTGAGGTCATGAACTCTTTTACTGTGATCTCATGGGATTTCACTTAACTCTCATGAGATTTCATAGTAAACTTCCTTAAGCTGAATAGGGAAATAAGATGAGAGTGCACGTAAGCTCGCTCCTTCCGCTTTTCCTGGACAGACATACTAATTTGCTGCTTAGAAGTCCTTTACAATGGGATGTGGCTACTGAGAAACTTTTGAGGTAAAATATCTTTCTTTTTTACATAGAGATGTTCAGGTGATATTTTCTAGTCAGCTTTTTACAGCTATACTGCATCACTTTTTTAAGTGTTTAAACATTTGGGTATTATGGCCCTTTAAATAAAGGAATAACATAGAAATTTCATATCCCATATGTCATTTTCTTCAAGAATTCTTTAATTTACCTGTTGAGGGATATAGATGGATTCTTTGCAACTAATAACTCAGCATAGTACTGCTTAAGATCCTCTGATATATTCAGTCTTGTCACTAACTTAAGATTTTCTTCATCCAGAGAAAATGTCTGAAGCTGATAAACACAATTACCACAAGCAATTAGAAACTTGTTTGTTAAGCTTGTTATATACATTTAATTTCCTGAAAAATTGCATACCTTCCTTCATTTCTCAAATACTTTTTAGGACAGGGGGAGGGGGCTTGTGGGAGACATCCCACTTGTGTTTTGTGGGTGGAGTCACTATGGGGGCGGGGCTATAGGTGTAACATGGACGGCATAGGTTATAGGTGAGATTGGAATAGCCAGATGTGCAAAAGGTGGAGCAAAGGCAGCCCCTGGAGACCAGGACAGTTGTGGACCAGAAAAGATGCGGGTCGGACATCCCAGATAATCAGGGACAACTGGGAGGTATGCAAATCATTTGTTAAAAAAAAAAAAAAGGTGAAAGTTATACACTTAATTACCAGAGTTTCATTATTGGTAAAGGATTTAAGATCTTCAGCACTGCAAAATGTAAGGTAGTCTCCTAGGTATGTAAAAATCCAGGAACTGGAACCACTCTCTGAGTAGCATCTTGGTTTTGTTTCTGTATGTAAAGAACAATAAAAATAAACTTTCTTTTTACATTATGTCCTGTCAAAGCAAAGGAGCTGAAATCTGAGGGTGTCAACAAAATGATCAAAGTAACCTTAAACTCATAGCTCTTTACCAATTAAACTCTGCATTGCAAAATAAGCAGATGTTTACAATATTTCCTAATTTTTCTTCAATTGGCTTTTGTTTCATTTTTGTTTTTTATCAAAAAGATTACAAGCTTTCCGAGTCAAACACAGCCAAGCTTTATCCCCATTTCCCCATAAACGGCACAGATAATATCCGATAATGGCTGCTGTTCATCAAAAACTGAAATGAGTTAAAGGGGTCAATTTATCAAGCTCCATACAGAGCTTGATGCCCCGTGTTTCAGAAGTTATGAAGCAGCGGTCTAAAGACTCCATAACCTGTCCGCCTGCTCTGAGGCGGCAGACAGAAATCAACCCGATCGAATACGATTGGGTTGATTGACACCCTCTGCTAGCGGCCAATTGGCAGCGAAATCTGCAAGGGGCGGCATTGCACCAGCATTTCACAAGAACTGCTGGTGCAATGATAAATGCCGACAGCGTATGCTGTCGGCATTTATCGATGTGCGGCGGACATGATACGCTACATCATGTCCGTCCGCACTTTAATAAATATACCCCAAAGGGTTAATAGAATCCATGTTGGTGTTTTACAATTGTATAGGTGGTGTTTCTGCTAAGTGTTAAACAATCTGAATGGTATTTGTATTTGGACATAATGAGTATACTGGGCATATTTGCTCAATGTATTATTTTTTTTACTTTTAATAATTTAACCCCTTAGTGACCAGACCATTTTTCAATTTTCTTACCGTTAAGGACCAGGGCTGTTTTTACATTTCTGCTGTGTTTGTGTTTAGCTATAATATTCCTCTTACTCATTTTCGGTACCCACACACATTATATACCGTTTTTCATATATCATTTACTATAATTTTTTTTTTTTTTTTAAATATGATGAAAAAATTGAAAAAAACACATTTTTCTAAATTTGACCCCCAAAATCTGTTACACATCTACAACCACCAAAAACACTCATGCTAAATAGTTTCTAAATTTTGTCCTGAGTTTAGAAATACCAAATGTTTACATGTTCTTTGCTTTTTTTGTAAGTTATAGGGCAATAAGTACAAGTAGCACTTTGCAATTTCCAAATCATTTTTTTTTTTCAAAATTAGCGATAGTTACATTGTAACACTGATATATGTCAGGAATCCCTGAATAACCCTTCACATGTATATACACATGTATGTATTTTTTTTTAGTAGACAACCCAAAGTATTGTTCTAGGCCCATTTTGGTATATTTCATGGCATTATTTCCCTGCCAAATGTGATCAAATAAAAAAAAACATTAACTTTTTCACAAATTTTAGTTTTCTCACTGAAATTATTTACAAACAGCTTGTGCAATTATGGCACACAGTTATAAATGCTTCTCTGGGATCCCCTTTGTTCAGAAATAGCAGACATATATGGCTTTGGCATTGCTTTTTGGTAATTAGAAGGCCACTAAATGCCCCTGCGCACCACACTTTATTATGCCCAGCAGTGAAGGGGTTAATTAGGTAGCTTGTAGGGTTAATTTTAGTTTTAGTGTAGAGATCAGCCTCCCACATGACACATGCCACCCCTTGATCCCTCCATGACCCCTCTCAAACAGCTCTCTTCCCTCCCCCAACCCCTAAAGGTCACCCCATCTTAAGTACTGGCAGAAAGTCTGCCAGTATAAAAATAAAAGGTTTTTTTAAAGTTTTTATATATATATATATATATATATATACAGGGAGTGCAGAATTATTAGGCAAATGAGTATTTTGACCACATCATCCTCTTTATGCATGTTGTCTTACTCCAAGCTGTATAGGCTCGAAAGCCTACTACCAATTAAGCATATTAGGTGATGTGCATCTCTGTAATGAGAAGGGGTGTGGTCTAATGACATCAACACCCTATATCAGGTGTGCATAATTATTAGGCAACTTCCTTTCCTTTGGCAAAATGGGTCAAAAGAAGGACTTGACAGGCTCAGAAAAGTCAAAAATAGTGAGATATCTTGCAGAGGGATGCAGCACTCTTAAAATTGCAAAGCTTCTGAAGCGTGATCATCGAACAATCAAGCGTTTCATTCAAAATAGTCAACAGGCTCGCAAGAAGCGTGTGGAAAAACCAAGGCGCAAAATAACTGCCCATGAACTGAGAAAAGTCAAGCGTGCAGCTGCCAAGATGCCACTTGCCACCAGTTTGGCCATATTTCAGAGCTGCAACATCACTGGAGTGCCCAAAAGCACAAGGTGTGCAATACTCAGAGACATGGCCAAGGTAAGAAAGGCTGAAAGACGACCACCACTGAACAAGACACACAAGCTGAAACGTCAAGACTGGGCCAAGAAATATATCAAGACTGATTTTTCTAAGGTTTTATGGACTGATGAAATGAGAGTGAGTCTTGATGGGCCAGATGGATGGGCCCGTGGCTGGATTGGTAAAGGGCAGAGAGCTCCAGTCCGACTCAGACGCCAGCAAGGTGGAGGTGGAGTACTGGTTTGGGCTGGCATCATCAAAGATGAGCTTGTGGGGCCTTTTCGGGTTGAGGATGGAGTCAAGCTCAACTCCCAGTCCTACTGCCAGTTTCTGGAAGACACCTTCTTCAAGCAGTGGTACAGGAAGAAGTCTGCATCCTTCAAGAAAAACATGATTTTCATGCAGGACAATGCTCCATCACACGCAACCAAGTACTCCACAGCGTGGCTGGCAAGAAAGGGTATAAAAGAAGAAAATCTAATGACATGGCCTCCTTGTTCACCTGATCTGAACCCCATTGAGAACCTGTGGTCCATCATCAAATGTGAGATTTACAAGGAGGGAAAACAGTACACCTCTCTGAACAGTGTCTGGGAGGCTGTGGTTGCTGCTGCACGCAATGTTGATGGTGAACAGATCAAAACACTGACAGAATCCATGGATGGCAGGCTTTTGAGTGTCCTTGCAAAGAAAGGTGGCTATATTGGTCACTGATTTGTTTTTGTTTTGTTTTTGAATGTCAGAAATGTATATTTGTGAATGTTGAGATGTTATATTGGTTTCACTGGTAAAAATAAATAATTGAAATGGGTATATATTTGTTTTTTGTTAAGTTGCCTAATAATTATGCACAGTAATAGTCACCTGCACACACAGATATCCCCCTAAAATAGCTAAAACTAAAAACAAACTAAAAACTACTTCCAAAACTATTCAGCTTTGATATTAATGAGTTTTTTGGGTTGATTGAGAACATGGTTGTTGTTCAATAATAAAATTAATCCTCAAAAATACAACTTGCCTAATAATTCTGCACTCCCTGTATATATACAGGGAGTGCAGAATTATTAGGCATGTTGTATTTTTGAGGATTAATTTTATTATTGAACAACAACCATGTTCTCAATGAACCCAAAAAACTCATTAATATCAAAGCTGAATAGTTTTGGAAGTAGTTTTTAGTTTGTTTTTAGTTATAGCTATTTTAGGGGGATATCTGTGTGTGCAGGTGACTATTACTGTGCATAATTATTAGGCAACTTAACAAAAAACAAATATATACCCATTTCAATTATTTATTTTTACCAGTGAAACCAATATAACATCTCAACATTCACAAATATACATTCCTGACATTCAAAAACAAAACAAAAACAAATCAGTGACCAATATAGCCACCTTTCTTTGCAAGGACACTCAAAAGCCTGCCATCCATGGATTTTGTCAGTGTTTTGATCTGTTCACCATCAACATTGCGTGCAGCAGCAACCACAGCCTCCCAGACACTGTTCAGAGAGGTGTACTGTTTTCCCTCCTTGTAAATCTCACATTTGATGATGGACCACAGGTTCTCAATGGGGTTCAGATCAGGTGAACAAGGAGGCCATGTCATTAGATTTTCTTCTTTTATACCCTTTCTTGCCAGCCACGCTGTGGAGTACTTGGACGCGTGTGATGGAGCATTGTCCTGCATGAAAATCATGTTTTTCTTGAAGGATGCAGACTTCTTCCTGTACCACTGCTTGAAGAAGGTGTCTTCCAGAAACTGGCAGTAGGACTGGGAGTTGAGCTTGACTCCATCCTCAACCCGAAAAGGCCCCACAAGCTCATCTTTGATGATACCAGCCCAAACCAGTACTCCACCTCCACCTTGCTGGCGTCTGAGTCGGACTGGAGCTCTCTGCCCTTTACCAATCCAGCCACGGGCCCATCAAGACTCACTCTCATTTCATCAGTCCATAAAACCTTAGAAAAATCAGTCTTGAGATATTTCTTGGCCCAGTCTTGACGTTTCAGCTTGTGTGTCTTGTTCAGTGGTGGTCGTCTTTCAGCCTTTCTTACCTTGGCCATGTCTCTGAGTATTGCACACCTTGTGCTTTTGGGCACTCCAGTGATGTTGCATCTCTGAAATATGGCCAAACTGGTGGCAAGTGGCATCTTGGCAGCTGCACGCTTGACTTTTCTCAGTTCATGGGCAGTTATTTTGCGCCTTGGTTTTTCCACACGCTTCTTGCGACCCTGCTGACTATTTTGAATGAAACGCTTGATTGTTCGATGATCACGCTTCAGAAGCTTTGCAATTTTAAGAGTGCTGCATCCCTCTGCAAGATATCTCACTATTTTTGACTTTTCTGAGCCTGTCAAGTCCTTCTTTTGACCCATTTTGCAAAAGGAAAGGAAGTTGCCTAATAATTATGCACATCTGATATAGGGTGTTGATGTCATTAGACCACACCCCTTCTCATTACAGAGATGCACATCACCTAATATGCTTAATTGGTAGCAGGCTTTCGAGCCTATACAGCTTGGAGTAAGACAACATGCATAAAGAGGATGATGTGGTCAAAATACTAATTTGCCTAATAATTCTGCACACAGTGTATATATATATATATATATATATATATATATATATATTTACTGCAGCAAGGGATTCCCCCTTACCCCCAACCTCCCTGATCCCCCCCAAACAGCTCTCTAACCCTCCCCCCACTACCTATTTGCCGCCATCTTGGGTACTGGCATTTGCTAAACATTTTGGCTTTTTGAAAAAAAATAAAAAAATTTTTTTGTTGTGTAGCTGTTCCTCAATACCCTACCCAAAAAAAATCCCTTTCCCAAAACATATCCCCCTCTGACTCTTTCCAAATCTCTATACATTTGCCGTAGTGTATTGGTCCCATCTGCTCCCGCCCCCTCACATGTGCTCCCACCCCCCTCGTGCGTGCTCCCGCCCCCTCACATGCGCTCCCGCACCTCCTCCCGCCCCCTCCAGCAATGGACCGTCCAGCCGCCTCCCTCCTATCCCTCCCACGCCACCAACGATCAGCACCATTGCTGGCTGATGCAGAGAGGACCACAGGGTGGGTGGCTCTCTCTGCATCGGTTGCTTAAAAAAGGGTATTGCACCATGCCTCAATATCGAGGCATCGCTGCAATACCCTGAAAGCAGCTGGAAGTGATCACGATCGCTTCCAGCTCTTGAAACCCCTGAGGACGTGCCAGGCACGTCCTTGGTCGTTAACAACTGTTTTTTGTATGACATGCCTGGCACATCCTTGGTGGTTAAGGGGTTAAAGATATTTTTTAATCATTGAGAAAACCTGTTTTCCAAGATAGTAAGATTTTCATCTAAAATCAAGAAGAACATTGTAGGACATTATTTTCCATAAAAACATATATAATCTTCTATATCTGAATTTTAAAACAGTTCTTATACTGTATATAGAATATATGGGGGCCAGTTTATCATGGCCAGAATGGGGCCAAATACATCTGATTCCGTGCGAGCCTTCAAGCTTGCTGGAAACAGGAGTTAAGAAGCATCGGTCTTAAGACCACTGCTCCTTAACTTGTCCGCAGCCTCTGAGGCGGCAGACATCAATCCGCCCGATTGCATGCGAGTCTGCAGGGGGCGGCATTGCTCAAGCCGTTCACCAGAACTGTTTGTGCAATGATAAATGCCTGAATAAAGAACAATAAAGAGGATATCCAAATGTGCCAAAATGTGTTTAATGTAATGTATCAGAACATCACAGAGTACAAAAAACACAACGTTTTGGGGCTTACCCCTTAATCATGTGTCAAGTGTGGCATGACACATGATTAAGGGGTAAGCCCCGAAACGTCGTGTTTTTTTGTTGTACTGGGTTCAATCTGCTGTTTTCTCAATGATAAATGCCGACAGTATATGCTGTCGACATTTATCGATGTCTGGCGGACATGATCGCTACAGTGGATCAGGTCCGCTAGACTCATGAAAAATCTGCCCCACAGTCTAAAAATCTAGACCATATATTCATATATACATGTAAAATGGTATTTGTGTCCATTTCCTTTACATGTGCAAGATAATACATTTATTCCAAATCATATTGGAATTGTGAATGTTGAAAAGGCCAGTTTTACAATTTACTGTGTGACTTTGGCTGTTGAATTTGTTGTTTTCATTTTGTTGTCTATACTTTGTTTATAACTTGTGGTCCGGTGAATTCTGATTGCAAAAGCTGATGCTGTCTATGCATCGTATGTGTGACTTTTTCTTTATCCAATCTTTTTCCAATCCGAAAATGATCTTATTGTTCGAATGTCAATAAAAGGTGTATTGGGAGCCAATAAACACAATCAACAAGGTTAATATTGACCGCTAGAGATGTGCATTTGTTTAGTTATAAAGGCACCAACGAAATTTAAAGAAAAAAAAAAACTGGCAAAATTTGTCAGTATTCCTTAATTTTCTTTAAATTGCTTTTAAGGGGTTAATACCTTTTGCGCACTGGAGAGCCACGCTAACCCGGTCCTCTTTTTCACAAAGCCCAGGTCGTGGTAACAGGATGCTTAGCGCGGCGGCTCCAAGGGCCTGCACTAATGGAAAAGGTCCTTTAGTGCAGGCCTGGGAGCCAGCCACAAGCAGTGGATGCTGCTGTCTCCGCCCGAAGTTTCCTTTTAGGTGGTGGAATGCAATCATCCCAATCCGATCGGTATGATTGATACCCCCTGCTAGCGGCCGATTGGCCGCGAATGTGCAGGGTGCGGCATTGCACAAGCATTTCGCATTTAAAAATGTTTGTGCAATGTTAAATGCCAACAGCGTATGCTACAGCGAATCATGTCCGACCCACATTACCCTAAGTCTCCAATTAGCACTGCTGGGGCACTGTGAAGAAGAGGAGTTGGTTAGCGCTCTCTCCAGTGCGCAAAAGGTAAGTATTATGATACAGGTGAACTTTTTCACCTGTAGTTTTTTAACATTTATATTTGTTTAATGAGAACCAAAGTAATTGTTTAACAAATATTCAGTATTTGTTTGGTTTTAAATTAAATGAATACCAAATAGTGCAGCCAAGGAATATTCGGGGGAAACAAATTTGGAAGAATTAATTTTTTTGCAGCTGCACATCTCTATCAACCACTAAATGTTTAAAAGTCATTTAGCTGTCAATTTGATAGCGCAGTTTACAAGGTTTTGCAAGTCTCTTTTGCTGCTGGTGCTTTTAGGTAACCAATCAGATCAATTTCACAAAACTTAAAATATGATGGAGGCACTCCAATATAACTGGAGAGAGTATAACATAAACATTTTTGTTTTATTTTCCTTAAACTGAAATTCAATCCTAGCGTTTGCCCACGGCATATCGTTGTTTTGCTTGAGAGGTGACGTTTTCACCTCTTAGCCAATAGCCATGCGGTAAATCCGGCTTGGTGCCCTTGGGAGACGGATTTACCTCATGGATATTGGCTAAGAGGTGAAAACGTCACCTCTTAGCAAAAAAATTTTTTTTTGCTGTGGGCTTCCTTAGCAGCTAAGAACGGTGATCAATTAAAACTAATAAAGGAGCTTTCTACATAAAGTATCTTATACTTCATGAATGAAAGTTCCCTTTTTTTGTTTCAATAGTCAATCCTAGCTTTTCCAAAACGCTACGATTGACTTTCATTTTAATTATACAGTTTACATGCAAACTAACACCTAGATTACGAGTTTTGCGGTAACAGGGGTGCGGTGCTAACTTGCACATTATTCTCACCGCTCACTTTCCTACAGCGCTGGTATTACTGGTTTTTACAAACCCGGCGTTAAAAGACAAAAATTGAGCGTAGAGCAAAATTTAGCTCTAAATATCACTTCAATACCAGCGCTGCTTAAGTCAGCTGTGAGCTGGTGTAACATGCTCGTGCACGATTTCCCCATAGGAATCAACGGGGAGAGCCGGCTGAAAAAAAAGTCTAACACCTGCAAAAAAGCAGCGTATAACTCAGTAACGCAGCCCCATTGATTCCTATGGGGAAATAAAATCTATGTTTACACCTAACACCCTAACATGAACCCTGAGTCTAAACACCCCTAATCTTACACTTATTAACCCCTAATCTACCGCCCCCGACATCGCTGACACCTACATTATATTTATTAACCCCTAATCTGCCGCTCCGGACACCACCGCCACCTACATTATACTTATGAAACCCTAATCTACTGCCCCCAACATCACCGCCACATACATTATATTTATTAACCCCTAATCTGCCGCCCCAATGTCGCCACCACCTACCTACACTTATTAACCCCTAATCTGCCGCCCCCAACGTCACCGCCACTATACTAAATGTATTAACCCCTAAACCTAAGTCTAACCCTAACACCCCCTAACTTAAATATAATTTACAAAAATCTAAATAAAATTACTATTAACTAAATTATTCCTATTTAAAACTAAATACTTACCTATAAAATAAACCCTAAGATAGCTACAATATAGCTAATAGTTACATTGTATCTAGCTTAGGGTTTATTTTTATTTTACAGGCAAGTTTGTATTTATTTTAACTAGGTAGAATAGTTATTAAATAGTTATTAACTATTTAATAACTACCTAGCTAAAATAAATACAAAAGTACCTGTAAAATAAAACCTAACCCAAGTTACAATAACACCTAACACTACACTATAATTAAATAAATTAACTACATTAACTACAATTACCTAAATTAAATTAGCTAAAGTACAAAAAAAACAAACACAAAATTACAGAAAATAATAAACAAATTACAGATATTTAAACTAATTACACCTAATCAAAATAAAATAATGCCCCCCCCCCCCCAAAATAAAAAAAAACATAAACTAAACTACCAATAGCCCTTAAAAGGGCCTTTTGCGGGGCATTGCCCCAAAGTAATCGGCTCTTTTACCTGTAAAAAAAAATACAAACAACCCCCCAACAGTAAAACCCACCACCCACACAACCAACCCCCCAAACTATTGATAGTTTAGTTTATGCTAGTTTTTTTTATCTTGATAGGGCTATTAGATTAGGTGTAATTATTTTAAAGATATGTAAATTTGTTTATTATTTTCTGTAATTTAGTGTTTGTTTGTTTTTTATACTTTAGCTAATTTAATTGATTTAATTGTATTTAATGTATGGAATTTATTTAATTATAGTGTAGTGTTAGGTGTTATTGTAACTTAGGTTAGGTTTTATTTTACAGGTACTTTTGTATTTATTTTAGCTAGGTAGTTATTAAATAGTTAATAACTATTTAATAACTATTCTACCTAGTTAAAATAAATACAAACTTGCCTGTAAAATGAAAATAAACCCTAAGCTAGATACAATGTAACTATTAGTTATATTGTAGCTAGCTTTGGGTTTATTTTATAGGTAAGTGTTTAGTTTTAAATAGGAATAATGTAGGTAAGGATAGTAATTTTATTTAGATTTATTTTAATTATATTTAAGTTAGGGGGTGTCAGGGTTAGGGTTAGACTTAGGTTTAGGGGTTAATACATTTAGTATAGTGGGGCGGCAGATTAGGGGTTAATAATATTTAACTAGTGTTTGCGATGCGGGAGTGCGGCGGTTTAGGGGTTAATATGTTTATTATAGTGGCGGCAATGTCCGAAGTGGCAGATTAGTGGTTAACATTTTTATTATAGTGTTTGTGATGCAGGGGGCCTCGGTTTATGGGTTAATAGGTAGTTTATGGGTGTTAGTGTACTTTTTAGCACTTTAGTTATGAGTTTTGTGTTACAGCGTTGTACCATAAAACTCATAACTACTGACTTTCAAATGCGGTCGGAATCTTGGCGGTAGAGGGTGTACCGCTCACTTTTTGGCCTCCCAGGACAGACTCGTAATACCGGCGCTATGGAAGTCCCATAGAAAAAGGGGTTTACAAAGTTTACTTAAGTCGTTTTGCTGTAAGGCCAAAAAAGTGTGCAGTGCCCCTAAACCTGCAAGACTTGTAATACCAGCGGTAGTGAAAAAGCAGCGTTAGGACCTGTTAACGCTGCTTTTTCACCTAACGCAAAACTCGTAATCTACCCGTAAATGTTGAGCATACAAATGGAAAAAAATAAAACAAAAACATTCCACTGTTCCTTAATTATCAACATTTATTTTTATTAGTATCCTTTGTTGAGGAGCATACCTAGGTAGTCTAAGCAGCTTGCGTATATCTGCAGCACTATGTTGCAGAAGTTTTGTATCAATGCTTTTAACAATGGTACTCACTTTTGAGCACTAGATGGAGCAGTGTTTGCAAAAAATTTTAAGTTAAACCACTGGCGTATAGATATGCGAACTTAGGTATGATCTATAACAAAGAATACCAAGAGAACAAAAAAAAATTGGTATTAGAAGTAAATTTATTTTTTTAAATTTTACATTCTGAGTGAATCATCAAAGAAAAAATGTTGGTTTCATGTCTCTTTAAGAGCTGAGAACTATGCCTGGTTTTCTTGCTAAAAGGTAAACATAAGTGTTATGAAACAAACCTGAGTTTAGTAAATATGTCTTGAAAACATCATAAATATCTTGCAGAGTGCTGGTAGTATAATTGCTGTAGTGTATAGTCAGGGTTTTTACTCTGAAAAGAAACAAAAATATCAGTAAAATGATTTGTGACAATATCGGTCATTAGACCGTTGCTTATTAACCTACTACACCAACTCTTAAATGGTGTTTTTATATCCTGCATTTGTATGACCGTGGTGATTGACAGCCCCTGTTAGCGTGTGATTGGCCATGCATGGGGTGGAGTTGCACAAGCGGGGGCTTGTGCAATGAAATATGCGTGTAGCATATTGCTGCCCACTAGCCACAATGCCAGGCAGATAAGGGCAGAGATGTCCACCCTTTTCCACCCAACCTTTGATAAATGGACCCTTTGGACTGAGATTCGAAAAACGGAAATGGAACGTGTTAAGTACCTAAATGAAAATGAAAAAACATCTGCGGATAATAAAAATGGCTTACGTGATTGTGTCAGCATTAACAACAGCTCATTGGCAGCTATTAATATGCAGGTAATTTACAGATGATAGATTGTGATCAACTATTTGCTATAACAAATTACAACGTGAGTTTTGGATTACAACATTTCTTTAAAGGAACATGAAACCCATATTTTTTTCTTTCATGATTTAAAAAGAGCATGCTATTTTAAACAACGTTCTAATTTACTTCTATTAGCTAATTTGCTTCATTCTCTTGATATACATTGCTGAAAAGCATATCTAGATATGCTCAGTAGCTGCTGATTGGTTGCTGCACATAGATGCCTCGTGTGGTTGGCTCATCCATATGCATTGCTATTTCTTCAACAAAGCATATCTAAAGAATTCAGCAAATTAGAAAATAGAAGTAAATTGGAATATTGTTTAAAATTGTATTCTCTACTTGAATCATTAAATAATTTTTTGGGGTTTAGTGTCCCTTTAAAGTATCTTCAGGAGTAGAATGCATTGACACTTACTTATAAGCATGACTGGCTCCTTAGTGGACTGTTAAATTCCTTGCAAGTTATGTTACATTATGTCCCTTATAACTATAAATTATAAATAATTATATTAAAAAGCAGTAATGACATGTATAAAATATTCTTAAGGTTACTTACAGGTTCATGTAGAAAGTGCAATTTGCATTTATAACTTGTGGAACATTCAGCTGGGCCTTCGTTAATAAAGGTAGGTAATCAGTAAGACGATAGTTAAGCCATTTACTTTGCTCATTAGAACTGAGAGAACCTGTTGCATTCACAAAATTTTGCCAGACAGCTGTGAAAAGAGTCTTTCGAATCTCATCGCTCTTATTAACCTAAATATAAGTCCAGAAGGAAATATTATTCAAAGTAAAACAAAAAATACAGGTAGGTTTTTTAAAAATTAAAATACACTTTTGTAAATGTGATCTGATACAGGGTAATAGGAACCTACTAATTAATGTGTAAAACAGTGCCTATGTAAAGTGTAAATCATGTAAAATAAAGAAGAGTTAGATTAAACACAGACAACACATATATACTCACACACATATCCAGGCACACACATACAGACACACATACATAAATAGACACATAAACGTATACATTTAAACACACATAAACACATACATACACATATGCATCCCCACGCTCACACACTAACCCCTATACCTACACAACACATACACCCACACTCACCCCCACATACAAACATACACCCACACCCCCCACATACAAACATACACCCACACTAAACTCCGCACAAACACACACATAATAACGCACTCAAAATTGACGCAACAAATAAAAAAAATATTCTTCTATAAAACTGTCAACTCCAATATATACAAAAAATAGAAAATATGAAAACCATTAAGAAGAAATAAAATAAAAAGAGACAATCATGTTAGCTTAGAAATAGCGATACATGATTACGAGACAAGATGGTTCACAAGGTCAAGTGAGTCTTTATGAATTACGCATGATAGGCAGAGGGGTAGTTAAAAAACGCCTCTAGAATGCCTTGGATCGCCCACAGCGAGCATCTCAACACATTTACATAAACCATTTTGCTTGGATATTTCCTAGGTGTAGCGGTTGTAATTATTGTTTTTTTACATGGCTAGTGGTTCTTGTTTGATGTATAAGATACCAGGTATTGAGCACTTTGCACAGCTTTAGATATTGAATGGACATAGAATCCTAAATTTATGTTTCATAATTCAAATATAAAATGCAATTTTAAATAACTATCCAGTTTACTTCTATTATCTAATTTGCTTAATTCTCTTGGTATCTTTTGCTAAAACAATATCTACTCTACACTCTTGAAAATATTTTACACATAATAAGGGAGGGAAAGAGCTGTTTGGGAGGGATCAGGGGGTGGGAGGGTAATCTCTACACTACAGTTACATTTAAAGGGACAGTCAAGTCCAAAAAATGATTTCATGATTTAAATAGGGAATGCAATTTTAAACAACTTCCCAATTTACTTTTATCACCAATTTTGCTTTGTTCTCTTGGTATTCTTAGTTGAAAGCTAAACCCAGGAGGTTCATATGCAAATTTCTTAGACCTTGAAGACTGCCTCTAATCTGAATGCATTTTGACCACTAGAGGGCATTAGTTCATGTGTTTCATATAGATAACATTGAGCTCATGCACGTAAAGAGACCTAGGAGTGAGCACTGATTGGCTAAAATGCAAGTCTGTCAAAGGAACTAAAATAAGAGGGCAGTCAGCAGAAGCTTAGATACAGGGTAATTATAGAGGTAAAAGGTGTATTATTATAACTGTGTTGGTTATGGAAAACTGGGGAATGGGTAATAAAGGGATTACCTTTCTTTTTAAACAACTAAAATTCTGGTGTTGACTGTCCCTTTAACCTTACAAGCTTCCTTATTAACCCCTTCACAAGTGTGATGCACAGCTGCAATTAGCAGCCTTCTAATTACGGAAAAGCAATGGCAAAGCTATTTCTGAACAAAGGAGATTTGTGGATACATTTAGCCAACAATCAGCAAGTGCTACACAGGGCTGAACCAAAAATGGGCTGTATTTTAACCCCTTAATGACCACAGCACTTTTCCATTTTCTGTCCGTTTGGGACCAAGGCTATTTTTACATTTCTGCGGTGTTTGTGTTTAGCTGTAATTTTCCTCTTACTCATTTACTGTACCCACACATATTATATACCGTTTTTCTCGCCATTAAATGGACTTTCTAAAGATACCATTATTTTCATCATATCTTATCATTTACTATAAAAAAAAATATAAAATATGAGGAAAAAATCGAAAAAAACACACTTTTTCTAACTTTGACCCCCAAAATCTGTTACATATCTACAACCACCAAAAAACACCCATGCTAAATAGTTTCAAAATTTTATCCTGAGTTTAGAAATACCCAATGTTTACATGTTCTTTGCTTTTTTTGTAACTTATAGGGCCATAAATACAAGTAGCACTTTGCTATTTCCAAACCATTTTTTTTCAAAATTAGTGCTAGTTACATTAGAACACTAATATCTTTCAGGAATCTCTGAATATCCATTGACATGTATATATTTTTTTTTAGTAGACAACCCAAAGTATTGATCTAGGCCCATTTTGGTATATTTCATGCCACCATTTTACCGCCAAATGCGATCAAATACAAAAAATCGTTCACTTTTTTACAAATGTTTTACAAACTTTTGGTTTCTCACTGAAATTATTTGCAAACCGCTTGTGCAATTATGGCATAAATGGTTGTAAATTCTTCTCTGGGATCCCCTTTGTTCAGAAATAGCAGACATATATGGCTTTAGCATTGCTTTTTGGTAATTAGAAGGCCGCTAAATGCCACTGCGCACCACACGTGTATTATGCCCAGCAATGAAGGGGTTAATTAGGGAGCATGTAGGGAGCATTTTGGGGTAATTTTAGCTTTAGTGTAGTGTAGTAGACAACCCCAACTATTGATCTAGGCCCATTTTGGTATATTTCATGCCACCATTTCACCGCCAAATGCAATCAAATAAAAAAAAAACGTTAACTTTTTCACAATTTTAGGTTTCTCACTGAAATCATTTACAAACAGCTTATGCAATTATGGCACAAATGGTTGTAAATGTTTCTCTGGGATCCCCTTTGTTCAGAAATAGCAGACATATATGGCTTTGGCGATGCTTTTTGGTAATTAGAAGGCCGCTAAATGCTGCTGCGCATCACGCGTGTATTATGTCTAGCAGTGAAGGGGTTAATTATGTAGCTTGTAGGGAACTTGCAGGGTTAATTTTAGCTTTAGTGTAGAGCTCAGCCTCCCACCTGAAACATCAGACCCCCTGATGCCTCCCAAATAGCTCTCTTCCCTCCCCCACCCCACAATTGTCCCCGCCATCTTAAGTACTGGCAGAAACTCTGCCAGTACTAAAATAAAAGGTATATTTGGGCTTTTTTGAGTTTTTTTTTTAGCATATTTACATATGCTGCTGTGTAGGATCCCCCCTTAGCCCCCAACCTCACAGATCCCCCACCAAACAGCTCTCTAACCCTCCCCCTCTGCCTTAATGGGCGCCATCTTGGGTACTGGCAGCTGTCTGCCAGTACCCAGTTTAGAACAAAAATGTGCTTTTTTTTAAGAAAAATCCCTTTTTTCTGTAGTGTAGCTCCCCCCACACCCAAGAACAACCCCCCACCCCTCCAAGATCCCTTTTACTGAAGTTTTTTTTTTTTTTAATTTTTCCCTTTTCCCCCACAGTTACAATCTCATTTTCTGTAGAATAGCGGTTCCCATCTGCTCCCGCCCCGTGCACGCGCCCGCCCGCCACCCTCTGTGCACGCGCGCGCAGCTCCGGCCCCGATCCCGCCCCCCTCCACCTTATACGGCCCATCGATGGCCGCCCACCCGCCTCCCAAGTCAGCTCCCACCCACCAACGTTACCGGCCACCGATGTCCGGTGCAGAGAGGGCCACAGAGTGGCTCTCTCTGCATCGGATGGCCATGCAGGGTTATTGCAGGATGCCTCCATATCGAGGCATCACTGCAATAACCGGAAAGCAGCTGGAAGCGAGCAGGATCGCTTCCAGCTGCTTTCCACACCGAGGACGTGCAGGGTACGTTCTCAGGCATTAACTGCCTTTTTTTTGAGGACGTACCCTGCACGTCCTTGGTCGTTAAGGGGTTAAGCTTACATTCCTGCTTTTCAAATGAAGATAGCAAGAGAATAAAGAAACATTGATAATAGGAGTAAATTAGAAACTTGCTTAAAATTGTGTGCTCTATCTGAACCATGAAAGAAAAAAAATAGTTTTTTGTGTCCCTTTAACCCCTTAACGACCAAGGACGTGCAGGGTACGTCCTCAAAAAAAAGGCAGTTAATGCCTGAGAACGTACCCTGCACGTCCTCGGTGTGGAAAGCAGCTGGAAGCGACCCTGCTCGCTTCCAGCTGCTTTCCGGTTATTGCAGTGATGCCTCGATATGGAGGCATCCTGCAATAACCCTGCATGGCCATCCGATGCAGAGAGAGCCACTCTGTGGCCCTCTCTGCACCGGACATCGGTGGCCGGTAACGTTGGTGGGTGGGAGCTGACTTGGGAGGCGGGTGGGCGGCCATCGATGGGCCGTATAAGGTGGAGGGGGGCGGGATCGGGGCCGGAGCTGACGGGGGCGCGCACGGGCGCGCGCGCGTGCACAGAGGGTGGCGGGCGGCGCGTGCACGGGGCGGGAGCGGGTGGGAACCGCTATACTACAGAAAATGAGATTGTAACTGTGGGGGAAAAGGGAAAAATTTAAAAAAAAATAAACTTCAGTAAAAGGGATCTTGGAGGGGTGGGGGGTTGTTCTTGGGTGTGGGGGGAGCTACACTACAGAAAAAGGGATTTTTCTTAAAAAAAAAGCACATTTTTGTTCTAAACTGGGTACTGGCAGACAGCTGCCAGTACCCAAGATGGCGCCCATTAAGGCAGAGGGGGAGGGTTAGAGAGCTGTTTGGTGCGGGATCTGTGAGGTTGGGGGCTAAGGGGGGATCCTACACAGCAGCATATGTAAATATGCTAAAAAAAAAAACTCAAAAAAGCCCAAATATACCTTTTATTTTAGTACTGGCAGAGTTTCTGCCAGTACTTAAGATGGCGGGACAATTGTGGGGTGGGGGAGGGAAGAGAGCTATTTGGGAGGCATCAGGGGGTCTGATGTTTCAGGTGGGAGGCTGAGCTCTACACTAAAGCTAAAATTAACCCTGCAAGTTCCCTACAAGCTACATAATTAACCCCTTCACTGCTAGACATAATACACGCGTGATGCGCAGCAGCATTTAGCGGCCTTCTAATTACCAAAAAGCATCGCCAAAGCCATATATGTCTGCTATTTCTGAACAAAGGGGATCCCAGAGAAACATTTACAACCATTTGTGCCATAATTGCATAAGCTGTTTGTAAATGATTTCAGTGAGAAACCTAAAATTGTGAAAAAGTTAACGTTTTTTTTTTTATTTGATTGCATTTGGCGGTGAAATGGTGGCATGAAATATACCAAAATGGGCCTAGATCAATAGTTGGGGTTGTCTACTACACTACACTAAAGCTAAAATTACCCCAAAATGCTCCCTACATGCTCCCTAATTAACCCCTTCATTGCTGGGCATAATACACGTGTGGTGCGCAGTGGCATTTAGCGGCCTTCTAATTACCAAAAAGCAATGCTAAAGCCATATATGTCTGCTATTTCTGAACAAAGGGGATCCCAGAGAAGAATTTACAACCATTTATGCCATAATTGCACAAGCGGTTTGCAAATAATTTCAGTGAGAAACCAAAAGTTTGTAAAACATTTGTAAAAAAGTGAACGATTTTTTGTATTTGATCGCATTTGGCGGTAAAATGGTGGCATGAAATATACCAAAATGGGCCTAGATCAATACTTTGGGTTGTCTACTAAAAAAAAATATATACATGTCAATGGATATTCAGAGATTCCTGAAAGATATTAGTGTTCTAATGTAACTAGCACTAATTTTGAAAAAAAAATGGTTTGGAAATAGCAAAGTGCTACTTGTATTTATGGCCCTATAAGTTACAAAAAAAGCAAAGAACATGTAAACATTTGGTATTTCTAAACTCAGGATAAAATTTTGAAACTATTTAGCATGGGTGTTTTTTGGTGGTTGTAGATATGTAACAGATTTTGGGGGTCAAAGTTAGAAAAAATGTGTTTTTTTCGACTTTTTCCTCATATTTTATATTTTTTTTTATAGTAAATGATAAGATATGATGAAAATAATGGTATCTTTAGAAAGTCCATTTAATGGCGAGAAAAACGGTATATAATATGTGTGGGTACAGTAAATGAGTAAGAGGAAAATTACAGCTAAACACAAACACCGCAGAAATGTAAAAATAGCCTTGGTCCCAAACGGACAGAAAATGGAAAAGTGCTGTGGTCATTAAGGGGTTAATGACTTCAATGGGAGCAGAAAGTGTGCGCTCCTACCACAATGCAGCTAATACTAAAGGAAAACCTGATTCCTTTATGAACAGCCATTCATGAACAGCCATTTTACATACATAAAGCCCTGCTTGAAAGCCATAACACATTGCAGCTCATGAGCGGAACCTGGTCTTTGATTGGCAGCTACATGTGTATGCCACTTCTGATTGGCTCACCACCCATGTCTTTCCAAGGAGGTGCAATATGTTTTTGTTCATGAGCAAGATTTTATCTATGTATTTACATAAAAGCTGGGGAGGTAATTGTTTGCGACTCACCCACAATGGGACTTTAGCTATGTGTTTAACTCCTCATAAATCTAACAAGATATACTAAAGAATTAGAATGTCCCTTTATCTATTTTAATTGCCACATTTCTGTGAGCTATCTTGATAGGATACCTTTAAAAAACAGATATTTTTATTACAAGATGAAAATTGAACAGTTAGATATTTCCTTTATAAATGTTTACTCACCATAATATACTCCAGACCATCTAATACTTCTCCCAATTTAGTTATATTAGTATAGCTTGATAGCAAAACTGCCCACAAACTGCTGCTTTCATTAGACTGTAGATAATTAATCAGATCATGTGACGGCAATGTGCTTAGTTTCTGAAAGGCAAGAAATTACATGAGTTAAATTCATTTAGTTAATTTTGTGTAAAAGATAAAATTCAAATTAATTTTAAATCCATTGGAATACCCCTCAATAACCTGCTTAGTAGAAGTTTTTCAAATGTTATGATGCAGAACAACACCTTTACTTTGCATGTGGAAAATGTAGCAACAGCTTTAAGTCTATCAGAAAACACTATGGGGCCCATTTTTTAAAGTGCGGACAAACATGATACGATGTAGCGTATCATGTCAGCCGCACATCGATAAATGCCAACAGCATACGCTGTCGGCATTTATCATTGCACAAGCAGATCTTGTGAACTGCTTGTGCAATACCGACCCCTGCATATTCGGCCACTAGCAGGGGGTGTCAATCGGATTGAAGACCGCAGCCCCAGAGGCAGCGGACAAGTTATGGAGCAGCGGTCTTTAGATCGCTGCTTCATAACTGCGGTTTCCAGCGAGCCTGAAGGCTCACGTGGGAACAAGGGCCATTCGGCCTTTGTTAAATCTTCCTCTATGTAGAAGATTTTTGTATGATTTTTGGAGTTTTCAAATGCAGCTCTCTTCACATTTTGAAAAGCTAGTGTGACCTTGGGGCATATTTATCAAGCTCCGAATGGAGCTTGATGCCCCGTGTTTCTGGCGAGCCTGCAGACTCGCCAGAAACAGCAGTTATGAAGCAGCGGTCACAAAGACCGCTGCTCAATAACCTGTCTGCCTGCTCTGAGCAGGCGGACAGACATCGCCGGAAATCAACCCGATCGGGTTGATTGACACCCCCTGCTGGCAGCCTATTGGCCGCGAATCTGCAGGGGGCGGCGTTGCTGAATACGGAGAGCGTATTGTTCGCCGTATTCAGCGAAGTCTGTCGGACCTGATCCGCACTGTCAGATCAGGTCCGACAGACCTTGATAAATAGAGGCCCTTATCTTACTTGTTTGCAAAGCTTTTTATTTGTTTGTTTCTAGTTAAAATTTTCACACATACTCATTTCACTTGTTAATAAATTTGTTTTTGTTTTATGAACAAGTTAATAGTATTGATTATATTATACTTTTAAACAAAAAAACTTCTACACAAGTTAAAGTGACATCATACTCCATATGAAAAAGGAATGTTGGCGGCGCGAGGCAGCCAACAGAATGTTTGCCACGCGTGCAGCCAAAAGAATTCACCTGGATGCAGCGAAACCAGGTGGTTTCTGAAAACGGCAAAGTGGTGAAAGAATCCAGTTTCATTTTCGGAATCCATTGGGAATGCAGTGAAGGCAAAAGGAGCATTAAAAAAAAAAAACACCTTAACCGCACGCAATAAGAATTAAAAAAAAAAAGTCCCGCCCGCAATAAGTATTAAAAAAAAAAATCTAAGCGCCCGCAATAAGTATTTAAAAAGAAAACCTAACCGCCCGTACTAAGTATTAAGAAAAAAATAAACTAACCGCCCACACGAAGTATTAAGAAAAACAAACTACCTAATAAAATTATTAACCCCTAAATCTGCAAACCCCAACATCGCAACCTACCTAATACATCTATTAACCCCTATACCGCTAACCCCCACAACGCATTAAACCTAATTTACCTACAGTATCAACTCCTACACCGCCAACCCCCACAACGCAAAAAAATAATTTAATGACTAAGCCCCCTAACCTAACCCCCTAAATTAACCCTTTAATTACAATAAAAATAAACTACATTACTATAAAAAATACAAAAAAAAATACATTAGATTAATCTAACATTACAGAAAATAAAAAAAGGCTAAAATTACAAAAATAATACATTATCTAAAATAAAAAAAATTAAACCTAATCCCTATAAAAATAAAAAAACCCTAATCTAATGCTAAACTACCAATAGCCCTTAAAAGGGCTTTTTGTAGGGCATTGCCCTAAGTTAAACACCTCTTTTACATTAAAAATAAACAAAGTCCCCCCTAACAGTAAAACCCCCCAAAATAAAAAAAGCTAACACTAAAAAAACATAAACTATCCATTGCCCTGAAAAGGGCATTTGTATGGGCATTGCCCTTAAAAGGGCATTTAGCTCTTTTTAAAAAGCCCCAAAAAACCTAAGTTAAAAAATAAAAATTTTTACAAAAATTTAAATAAAAAACTAACACTAAAGCCCCAAATAGGTACTCATGGTTTCAGAAGTCTGGCGGAGATGGTCTTCTTCCAGGCAGGTCGATCATCTTCATCCACAGCGAAGGCGGCGCGGAGCAGAGGTCCAGAGCGGTCTTACCAGATTTGAACAGCCAATAGGATTTTAGTAGCTTTAATCCTATTGGCTGTTTTGAAAATTCAGCCAATAGAAATGTAAGGTACCCCTAATTGATTGCGATACCATGCATTCTTTCTTCAGTATACCTCAGACGATCGGATGAAGAGGAGCCTCCATATTGCCGCTGCCGAGAACCCCCTCCGCCGCCGAGGATTGCCACATCTGGGAAGACCGCTCCGAACCTCCGCTGTGGATGAAGATGATGGACCCGCCTTGAAGAGGACCTCCACCGGACTTCTGAAACCGTGAGTACCTATTTGGGGCTTTGGTGTTAGTTTTTTTTTTTAATTTTTGGGGGGGTTTATTTTTTAACTTAGGGTTTTTTGGGGCTTTCTTATAAGAGCTAAATGCCCTTTTAAGGGCAGTGAAAAAGAGCTAAATGTCCTTTTAAGGGCAATGCCCATACAAATGCCCTTTTCAGGGCAAAGGGTAGTTTAGGTTTTTTTTAGTGCTATTTTTTTTATTTTGGTGGGTGAGGGGTTTTACTGTTAGTTAGTTATTTTTAACGTAAAAGAGCTGTTTAACTTAGGGCAATGCCCTACAAAAAGCCCTTTTAAGGATAATTTAGCATTAGATTAGGGTTTTTTTTTTTATTTTGGGGGGGTATTTTCATAGGGATTAGGTTTAATTTTTTTATTTTGGATTGTTTATTTTTTTCTGCAGTTCTATTTTTTATTTTTTGTATTTACAACATATAGACTGCCCTCTGGGCAGGCTTACCAACTAGTATGAAATAAAACCTTTTTAAATTTCAACTGATATAGCAGTATCTGTTGTGCATTTTCTACTAATGTTTATTAGCTGATAGGTACTTCCTACTAAACCCCAATCATTTTTAGCAGGAAGTACCTACCAACCAATGAGCATTAACAGAAAGTAGCAGGATGTGCCCATCATCCAATGAGAATTAGCAGGAACTATACAACTTATACCGCTGAATTAGTTGCAGTGCAAATTTTGTTTTAAAAAACATTTTAACATTTTGTTTTGAATATGGAAATGTAAATTTTTGATAGTTATGGATAAAAATGTAAATCATAAAATTACTCAAAATAATAAGAAAATGTTTATTGATATTTTGGTATAAAAAAAATCTGGATTTAGAAACATTAGGTAGACCTCAATGTTAAATTAATTAAATTATTCTGATAGAGCATGCAATTTTAAGCAACTTTCTAAATCCCCTATTATCAAATTTTCTTCGTTCTCTTGGTATCTTTATTTAAAAAAACAGGAATGTAAGCTTACAAGCCATTCCATTTTTGGTTTAGCACCTTGGGTAGCGCTTTCTGATTGGTGGGTACATTTAGCCACCAATAGCAAGCTGTACCCAGGTGCTGAACCAAAGATGGTCCGGCTTGTAACCTTTACATTCCTGCTTTTTCAAATAAAGATATAAAGAGAACAAATAAAAATGGATAATAGGAGTAAATTAGAAAGTTGCTTAAAATTGCATGCTGTGAGCCCCATGTACTGAGAGGTGGGCGGATAGCTTCTCAACTTGCAAAGCTGTCTGCCTGCCTTTGCTACATATGGGCAGCGGATCTGTTCGTCCACTGGCCCGTTTGTATCATTACACACTAATCACAGTGTGTAATTCCCGCCCCTTCATTATGACTGAAGGGGCTGTCAATCACTGAGAGCGAGCTCTCTGATTTTCCCTCTCCACCTCAGAGGGGGCATAGGGTGTAAAAAGCAGAGGTCTTCGTACATGGAGCCCTGTATCTTAATCATGAAAGAAACAAATTGTGTTCAATATCCCTTTAATCAGCTATCATGTTTTTCTTTTGCTTCAGATAAATTTTTTTTTGCTTCCATGGATGTCTGTGCAAATTGCTGCAAAGGTGCTGAAACTGCAGTCACAGCTTCAGCTACATAAATGGAACCTATAGTAATTATAGATCTATGTAAAATGTCAGTTCAATAGTAAACTGCAGTATTGGGGGGGAAAATGGTGATTCATGAAAAAAATTCCTGTTAAAATTGTAATATTGAAAATGCTTAATCTGTATAGAGAAAAAAAAACTTTGCAATATTGTACAGGTGCAAATCTCCAAAAACAGAATTAAAAAATCCAGAATTATTCAATTTTCACCACCAGTAAATCCAAATCTTCTCTGCCTGTGTCTTTGGTTTGGTTTTTGTGTACAAAATGCAGATGCTAGTCGATAGGCTCGATTTATGAACTGTCGAGTGGACATGATTGGCTATAGCGAATCATGTCTGCTGGACATCGCTGCGCATTTATTATTGCACAAGCATTTAACCAGAAATGCAAGGCAATGCCGCCCCCTGCTCACTGGCGGGCAATCGGCCGCTAGCAGGGTCTGTCAAACATCACGATCATATCGGGAGGAATTCAATCCGCCACCTAAAAGGTGCTCACGACCGCGGCTTCTTCACTTTCGTTTCGGGTTCCTACAAATGGTTAAATAACCTTACCTCTTGGAGCTTTGTTTCAGGAATTATAGAAACCAGATCTGTGGCACTCAGTAAGGTTGAGAATTTCAGGAAGTATTTGGTAATAAAATCTTGAAGATTTCCAGTTGTGTCACATTTGAGTTTAGATTCTGCACAACAACAAAAAAATACAAGTGAGTGATGGTTAAATTAAAAATACATTTTACTCATGGTAAAAAATTTGCTTTGATTCACAATTTTGTTAACAACTACATCAGTTAAGTTATGTTATTTTGAGTCTAAGAACGATAAAAAAAAAAATAATGTAAGATCTACACAGGTTAGGAAACCTTTTGGTTCTGTAGCTTTTAAATTAATAACCTAATACTAGCACAAGTGGACTGCAGATCAATCTATTAGATAACTTAAGGGCCACGTTAAAATATAAAAACAAAAAGATAATATATTTCCTAAAACTGTCCATTAAGACAGGACTCATTTTATGTAAGGTTGAAGGTACCTATCTATCTTCTGTTCTTCCCTTCAGAATGATCATTTGAGATGTGGTCACCTTGTTTGCCCACTCACCAGAAGTCCGCAAATCATGCATTTTTGTAGGTCCCCTTTTTCCTGGGGCCACAAAAACTATGGAGCACATTCTTAGTTCTTCTTTTGCCCAGGGGCTACAAAATCTAGTGAAAGTGACTCCAGTTGGCCAAAGCTGTTCTAGAGCATTTCCCTAAATATAATTTCTTAGCTATTAATGTTTGAAGAAAATAAACAATCTTCTTCTCTGCTTTAAAAAAATGGTATACTGTATTCCTAATAATGCCCCCTTCTTAAAGGGACAGTAAACACTGTGTAATTACAAGACATTTTTGTTGTGCTGCTACATAATACCATATCAGCCAAGTCTTAACATTTTTAAAACAAATTAACATCCTTTTTTATGACAATTGTAATTTCAATAGCCAAATTCCACCCACCATTTGCCTTATTTGGAGGAGCCAATCTGGGCTTTAGTCTGCAGACAACAAGGCTAGCTGCTGTCATAAAGTTAGTAAAGAGTGCATTTATTGCAGTTGTTATCTGACAAAGCCAATCAGGGACATATATGTAGCAGTGTTAGCCTTGAGAAGTCAGCAGGTGCATTACATGTTCTGAGAATTAGAAACTGACTAATTTTCAGAGCTAAATTACATAAAAGGGGCAAAATAAATAACTTAAAGCTGTTTCATTATGCATAACTAAACATTTTATATCATAGGTAGTTGTAAACATATGCTCAAATACATTAATTACATTTGATCCATTTAGACTATTTGAGAGTGCCTTATTTTTGTATATACTGTGCTGTCCTGTATATGTTAAAAACGTATTTTTATGTGACACTTTATATATATGATTGTCTTTTAGGGCCTGATATTCAAAACCTTGACGATCAGGTGACATATTCTAAGAAGTCTTGTAGGTACAAAAATTAGAAACACAGATTTTAACTTGAGAGATGTTTATGTTGCTATGTAATGTTCTTTACGTGAAACAGTGACATTACAATACAAGGTCTAAAAAAAAATTACAAAGTTTTATGTGATTTCTTTGAATGCCGGCGAGGTTTTGAATATCAGGCCCTTAGAGGTTGAACAACCGTTATATATGATTTTTTGGTTTTATTGTTATTTGTATTTATATGTATTAAAAATTATGGTGCACCATTTATAAAACTGCCTACGTAGTTTTGGGAGCCGTTTTGGTGCAGGCTCGCTCATGCAAGCAGCCTGCAACTGAAAGTTGGGCTGCTGTTTCTTAACATGTCCACAACCTCAGAGGTTGTAAATGTGAGACAACCCAGACAACCAATCACGCACTACCAGGAGACGGATCTTCATAAATGTGGGCCTATGTTCTATTGATCATAGATTGCTCAGGACACTTGAGAGGGTGAGATAGTTTGAATATTTAATTGCCTTACTGTGTACAATTTATATAAAGTACTCTTTTAATTAATGAATCACTGCATATACAGTTCTTAATTTTGATAAATCCACTTTTTTGCCACTCAATTTCAATTAGAACTCACCTCTCAAACAGCTAAAGTAAGTATAATTGAGACAGAAATGTATGTACATACACATTTAAACACATACATATATATTTTAAATTTGCTGCCTATCGCTACACAATTTACCCCCTTCGCTGTGCTAGGTTCTGTGCCGTGTATGACAGCATTAGAACGAGGCTCCATTTGGAGCCAATGGAAGCGTATTCGCATTGCGCCTAACTTGTAATAACAACGCAAATTTGCGTGTGCTGGTATTACTGAGTGGAGCGCAGACATCGCACTTGCGAATGTGCAAGTTTGCACTCCTCTCATATTCTGTCTCTAGGTATTTTATTTCTGCAGGTCTCACTTATCTTGCCAAATGTAAACTGGTGAGCGCTTATTGAATAAAGTGACTTACCATTATGGTATACTAACAGATATTTGTATGTTGCATTTTGGTTGGCCAAAGTTAGTTTTTCATATCTGCCATTCAAAGACTTCACTCTGTAAGAAATGAGAGTGTGGATGACTTGAAAGAAATATATACTGTACATTAGTTTGTATTTATACTCAAGTACATTGTTACACATAGCAGCATAGTAAAGCTCTTAATAAGAGATGCTCCTTACATTCCTTCTGCAGTTTCACAGGAAATATTTTTAGGAAGATCGATAATGTCAGATTCTATTATTTCCTGTACAAATGTTTCTACTAGAATATTGAAGACCTCCAGCCACAGCGACACATTTTTCAGACTCCACTCTTGCTTGAGGACCACTATAGAGTTGGATAAAATCAATCTTTTGGTTGTGTTGCTTAGGACATCTTCCAGAGAACATGAGTTTAATCCAAGATTCAAGATCTAGTAAGAAAAATATAGATTTTAAGGCCCAAGGTCATGGTACCCAATGCAGTAAGCTTAAAACGTTAAAGGGGCAGTAAACCTACAAAATATTGCTATATAATTCTGCATATAGTGCAGAATTATATAACATTATCTTAGCGCAAACTTTATGCAACATAATATTGCAGCTAAAATTTGATTATAAAAGAGGGTTTTTCAGACTGCCGCTCTTGCTCTACTTAGCGGGTCTGGTTTTCCCCCTGAGCGCATCTGGTCATCTGTCTAGTCACAGCCCGGCCTGATCGTGCCATTACACTCAATGTAGCTCGCTACTGCTCGGTCTGATAGCGGGAGTGAGCTACATTGAGTGTAATGGCGCGATCGGGCCGGGCTCTGACTAGACAGTTGCCCAGATGCGCTCAGGGGCAAAACCAGCTCAGTAGAGCAAGAGCGGCGGTCTGAAAAATCCTCTTTTATAATCAAATTTTAGCTGCAATATTATGTTGCATAAAGTTTGCGCTAAGATAACGTTATATAATTGTGCACTATGTGCAGAATTATATAGCAATATTTTGTAGGTTTACTGCCCCTTTAAAGGGACATTAAACCCATGATTTAGATAGAGCATGCAATTTTAAACAACTTTCTAATTTACGTCTATTATTTAATTTGCTTCATTCTCTTGCTATCCTTTGCTGAAAAGCATATATAGATAGGCTCAGTAGCTGCTGATAGATGCCTCGTGTGATTGGCTCACCCTTGTACATTGCTATTTCTTCAACAACAGATATCTAAAGAATGAAGCAAATAAGATAATAGAAGTAAATTGGAATGTTGGAATTTGAGTTTAGTGTCCCTTTAAAAATAAACAACAGTATAACTGATTTATCTTAAAAAATTGTAAAAGTGACATTAAATACATTTTTATACATGCATATTTTATATCAACAATTAAATACTACATTTTAAATGATTTACACACAAAATAAATGTTTTATAATAATTTAAAGCAGACATGCTCAAACTTGGCCCTCCAGAGGTTTTGGAACTACATTTCCCATGATGCTCAGCCAGCTGATATTACCTTGTATATAAATCTCTGCAGACTGCCCCCTTATCTCAGTTCTTTTGACAGACTTACATTTTATTCAATATTTCCACGGGAGTGAGAACAGCTCTGTCTAGCTGTGAAAAACTGTCAAAATGCACTGAGATAAGAGGTGGCCTTCGAGGTCTTAGAAATTAACACATGAGCCTACCTAGGTTTAGCTTTCAACAAAGAATACAAAGAGAAGCAAATTTGATGATAAAAGTAAACTGGAAAGTTGTTTAAAATTGCATGCCCTATCTGAATAATAAACTTTAATTTTGACTAGACTGTCCCTATAGATTAAGAGGTAAACCCTTATAAAAAAAATAAAGCTGTGTGGTGGAATTCATGGTCCTAGTCTTCTTTGCTGTGAGGGTATTTTATGATCCAATTACTGGAAAATGTTGCAGGGCCAGGAACCCTTTTATTGTCAGCTATATACAGTGCAGACACCTTGTGCATTTGCCCTTTACACCTACTTCCGGAGCACCAAGGAAAATGTTTAGACTGTTTTTATTATTTATTTCCTAGGTTGTGAAAATAAAATGCCCCTATACAATATGAGCTGTTCTTCTGATTTTAAAGAGCCAGTAAAGTAAAAATTAAACTTTTATGATTCAGACAGAACATACAATTTATAACCAACTTTCCAATTTAATTCCATTATCAAATTTGCTTTTTTCTCTTGGTCACTTTTGTTGAAAAACATAACTAGGTAGGCTCAGGACCAGCAATGCAATATTGGTGGCTATTCACATATATGTCTCTTGTCATTGGCTCACCTGGTTTATTCAGCTGGCTCCCAGTAATACATTGTTGCCCCTGAGCCTACCTACTGTAGGTTTCCTCTTCAACAAAAAATATCGAAATAACAAAGCAAATTTGATAATAGAATTCAATTAAGTTCTTTAAAATTGCACATTCTCCAGGGATCGTGAAAGTTTAATTTTGACTTTACTTATCCTTTAATTTTCACTAATGAAACATTTAAAAGAGGCTTCTTTTGGAAATATATTTTCTCTTATAACATTTTTATCTTGGTATGTAAACACTGATATATTATTTATTACAACCCTACTTCATTTTCTGGATTAATTTTGTAAACTTGTTATATGCTGTAAACTATTCAGTTTGCACCATTGTTAGTGATATCTTTCTTAAAGGGTCCGGAAACCCACATTTTTTCTTTCATGACTCGGATAGATCACACAATCTTAAACAAGTTTCCAATTTACTTTTATTATCAATTTTGCTTGATTTGTTTAGTATCCTTTATTGAAGAAGTACAATGCACTTCTCGGGAGCTAGCTGAACACCTCATTAAGCCAATAAAAAAAGGTATATATGTGCAGACACCGCGTTAGACCTAAAGCACAAAACACAATCTCGTTACGCATATTTTACATTCCTGTGTTCTTCACGTAGAAATTTTTAAAATTTGTATTACTAAATATATATTTTTATATACAGTATATCTAATAATGTTATAGTAAAATAGATATCTATACGTATATATCTATAGGATTAGATATAAAGGAATAAGTATATACAGATATTTAGGAATATATATTTACTATAAAAAATAACATGTTCTTATATTGAAGGACATTGGAATGTAAAATATTAAGAACTCCTGTCAGGTTAGCACGTGAGTGTTTTTTTCTTCTGCGCTCTCTATTGAAGTCTATAAGGAGATACGTTACTGCGTTTGCAATATCGCTAGCACCTTTGGTTAGCACACATCAGGTTTTGCTTGAGTGCAAACTTCTTACTTTCCACTTGCAATACGCGCGCTACTTGACACAAGCAAAAATGCTTACTTCTAGCAGAGTTTGCACTCAAACGAAAGTGCTAAATAGTGCACCACTTGTAATCTGGCCCATTATCTTTAGGAATCTTGCATAAAGGAGAGAATTCTGGAATAAACCCAGACTTATGTTAACAAGGAGAAATATAACAACTAGAAAAACTAATTGTATGAGGAATACATTAGGATTTTTAGCAGAGATTGCCAGAAATGTTATATCATGTGAACTCCAAGAAATGGATTCAGATAAAGATTAAATTGTATATCATGTGAACTCCAAGATATGGATTCAGATACAGATTACACTATATATTTAAAAAGTTCCATTACATTCATACTTTAAATATTTATTGTTATAACTAGGAACCAACATTCATACTGTGAGTAGCGAGAAAAAAGGTTAAAAACACTTAAACCCAGTCAAGTGAAATAAATTATATGCTTATGAAGCCAAGTAGTATATAAGTCTACATGGGCCCTCTGAGGAAGCGTTCTGTGAAACACGCGTCAGGGGTCCAGCAGGAGTAGCGTTGTCTCTCCTGTCTGCCGTTTCTTTTAAACAGCTTACCTATGTCTAAATAAGAATTTTCTTCACTAATTGTTGATGATTCATGGTGCCTACTTATATTGATAGTTAACAGTAAATCTGCCCTCGGATTGTAAGGGCTTAGCTTACTTGATAATAATTACTAGTGGGCCCATGTAGACTTACAGTATATACTACTTGGCTTCATAAGCATATAATTTATTTCACTTGACTGGGTTTAAGTGTTTTTAACCTTTTTTCTCGCTACTCACAGTATGAATGTTGGTTCCTAGTTATAACAATAAAGATTTAAAGTATGAATGTAATGGAACTTTTTAAATATATAGTGTAATCTTTATCTGAATCCATATCTTGGAGTTCACATGATATACAATTTAATCTTTATCTGAATCCATTTCTTGGAGTTCACATGATATAACGTTTGTGGCAATCTCTGCTAAAAATCCTAATGTATTCCTCATACAATTAGTTTTTCTAGTTGTTCAGTTCTGTTTCCTGAGATCCCACAGCAGATATTGATCCCATTAGTGATACTTAACATAACATATAGATACTATATATATGTATTGTAATAATAATAAGGGGACTGTATCTGTTATTTCCTAACTCCAACCAATCCCCCATAACCTCAATTCTAAAACATGGAGAAATATGTTTGACCCCATTGCTGTGACTGGAAGAGTTGTGGTTTTTGTGTGTGTGTTTTAGGGTTTATATATATATATATACTGTATATATATACATACATATATACCTGATAACATAAATATTTACCTTGCACAATGATGTTTTTATATTTGAAAGATAGTCATTCAGCTCTTCATAGGTTTTGAACCGACTGATGTAACTAGGAATACTGTTAGCCAAAGTTAAGTTGTTTAATAACTCTGCTATTGTGGTGAATTCAGCCAGCTGTGCTGCTGTAAGGCTAGTGTCAATCTAAAAATAAATATAAAAAATTAATTTGTATAACACAGTGTCTATAGGTTTTATAAAATATAACTAAAATGATAACAAGTCTGTATAATAAACACTATCAGGCCCATTTATCAAGCTCCGTACGGAGCTTGAAGGGCCGTGTTTCTGGCGAGTCTTCAGACTCGCCAGAAACACAACTTATGAAGCAGCGGTCTAAAGACCGCTGCTTCATAACCCTGTCCGCCTGCTCTGACCAGGCGGACAGGAATCGCCGGAAATCAACCCGATCGAATACGATCGGGTTGATTGACAGCTCCCTGCTGGCGGCCGATTGGCCGCGAGTCAGCAGGGGGCGGCGTTGCACCAGCAGCTCTTGTGAGCTGCTGGTGCAATGTTAAATGCAGAGAGCGTATTGCTCTCCGCATTTAGCGAGGTCTTGCGGACCTGATCCGCAGTGTCGGATCAGGTCCGCAAGCCCTTTGATAAATGGGCCCCCATAGATTATAGTATTATCAATATAAGTATCAATATAAATAAGCCATCTAACATACATGCCCACTATACCCATA